>NC_137548.1:38727026-38938616 GCF_963082525.1 Nesoenas mayeri
ATGCTGTGCCCTTTTAAACACGTTGTAAAGATTTTATGTCATGGATTTTCTTTCTGTTTTTCTGACTTCAGTGTTCCGAGAACTTGTGAGTAAACACAGCACTCTTGAAATGAGACTTTTTTTGTTGCCTGTTGCATGCAAGCTATCTATTAACACAGTCTATGCTCCCATCTTCTAGCTTGTATCCTTGCTGAACTGTAACATAAGTTATTGTTTTAGTCCACTAAGAGATGACCTGTAGTACCAAGTTGATTTTTGTCTTTAGTGACATGAAGACTGAGCTCATGATACCATTATTCATATTTCCCTTCAGTTGTGTCGTACAGCTGAATTGGAATCTGATACATGTGGCAAATTGCATCAGTCCTCTATGCTCTCCCTTCTTTCCAGCCATTTATATTCAAAATCCTCTATACGAGGGGTGTCAAACTCATTTTCTTGGGGGGACACATCAGCCTCACGGTTGCCTTCAAAGGGCAAGTAGTAGTTACATTTATACAGTCCTAAAATTACATTTGGCCCTTTGAAGGCAACCGTGAGGCTGATGTGGCCCCTGGGGAAGATGAGTTTGACACCCCTGCTCTATTCTGTGTTGCAGCTTTTTGCAAGAATTATTGTCTGTGCTTTGTATCATTAATAATAGAGAAGTAGAGTATGTTCACAGGGTGAGTGAAAAAAGTAAATGTCATGGTAGACAAAAGCATTTTCAGCCAGTGATTTAAATCAAGGATGAAGGAGTTCTGAAAAGTATGAATAAAAATCAAAGCTGCCTTCATCTCTTAAAGGTAATATAATACATGCTGCAAGTGGGTTAGATTTTTGGAAATGCAGCTGGAGAAACCTTCGGTTTTACCGCTGCAGCTATTAACTTTGGAAAAGTTTAGTTTCTGCTCTGTACTTCAGCTGGTTTATCTCCAGATTAAGGGATAATGTTTCTTAAGTACCTACTGAAACTTAACAGCCTTTTGTAGAATCTTTGATGAAGCTCACTTAAGGGTGGTCTGAAAATGTCAAATTCTGTGTCACCTCTCATTGTTGTAAAGTGAGCTTCTGTGCTAAATTCAGGGCTTGGAAAGAAAGATTGGCTGTTAAATTCAGGAAAATTTACCTAGACTCAAAGTGGTTTTTGGATGTGCTTTGTTAGGAGGATTCTAAATCGGTGGAGGGGAAGAGTGGAGCCAGCCAGTCTCACTATTTAATCTCGTTGTTTCTCACACATCCTTGTATATATATGTGCAGACAGTATGTTTTCTGAATAGCTCTGAGCATCATTCATGGCTTTCTAGAGCTTGCTAAACTCAGCAAGCTTTTGAAATGCAGATACACATTTTTGCACTTCATCTTATTTCTGCGTATAATGTTTTTTAATAATTGAATTAGTTTTAAATTTGGAGGAAAAAAAATCCCCAAAGCTGATAGTTTGTCCATACACGTGCATGTATATATACTATTGAAGGGAGGGGAGGAAATGAAGGTGGATGTGTCCATGATATGTGGGATGAGCAGGAATGGAAGGAGGGCACGTGGAAAGGAAGGATGCAAAACAGCAAAGCGTCCCGAGGATGCACAGCTAAGTGCAGTGAAGGAAGGCTTTGGCATCCTGTATGCTTCTCCTGTACCCACTCAAGGGGAACTGCATAGCTCAGTTCAGGTGCTCAAAGTAGAGTCTCCTTCCAGCACTTCAGCATTGCTAGGCTTTTTTTGGTCTGTTTCAAAAGTAGTGTTTTTACAACAGATTTTACTTTGAAGCTGTATTCTCCAGGAGTTCTCTTGTGTTTGAGATTTTATGTTGATTCAAGCTGTGTCAGTCACCTGCGTGTTCCTGCTTCGATCCAGATGGAGGTATATATGAGCTCTTAAGCATGTACCTGGTGGGAACAGCTCTTGTGTTGAAAGGTGAACATCTCTTTGCCTGCTTAGCTCTGGTTTAAGTCACCACTGTGGAGTAGGAGTATACATAAGAGTATTGAATCAAAGTCAATTTAGCAATGCTGTTAAAAGTATTTTGTCGCACCACTCTAGTCTTCCCATGCCTTGTTTTCTTCTCTGCCATGCCTCCAAACAAGCAGCACAAATGGAAGCACTCCAGTGGCCTCCGTGGTGCTTGTTGCACCAGTGGGACCACAAATTCACAGCGGAGAAGGGGAAACAGCGTGTTCCCTCTTGCAGGCATTTGCAGCATCCCTCAGCAGGGGAGCTTTGACCTGCTCTGTGCGACCCTGGAGCACCTGCCCGGGTGGTTCTGCCCCTGGTCCTGCTGCTCACCCTGTGGCACCAGCAGCCTGTCTGGGAGGGCACGTCTGGCACCTTTCCAAAGCATTTGTGTGGTGATATTGCTACAATGTGAGGGTCTTTCTAGATTAATTATGCCCTTCTGGGATATGGAACTCTCAATTGCATGCTAGTTTCTTTGTATTTTTTTCTTTTAAATATGGTTTGCAATGAGTAATGTTTAGTTTTCTGTTCTGGTAACTCTTTATTCCTGTATCTCCTGTTTTAAGTGGGTGGTGGAAAAATAAAGCGTCATTATAAATGGAAATATTTAAGCAATTAAAATTGAGCTGTACTGTTTTTGTGCATTTCAAGAGTATGGCTATATCCAGTTACTTTAGATAAAATGTTTCACGTCCAGCTTTAGAAAAATTGCAATTAGATATTCTGAGGCAACTTCTAACCAAGCAAAGAGTGGTGGGATCTGGCAGGTAACCCTGACATGACAATCTGTTACAGTTACGCAGTTCCAAGTGTGTGTAATGAGTTTGGTTTTGTTTCTTTTTCTCCATCCTAGTGACACAGTTTGGGGTTGGTTTTGTTCCCTTCCCCCCTTATCTGCAGGAGACAGGGCACTCTGCAACACTTTGTTTTTATCTATCATAGGTAAAGGATTTAGCTCTAGATAGACTCAAAATATGGTCCGTTTGAGTTGCTTTATATGCATTACATTTTTTTCAGGGATGCTTTATAGCCCATCTCAGGGCAGTGCTTGCAGTGAAATATTCTTGCATAACATGTATCAGCATTTGTGGGTGCTTATTTATTTTTGATAGGGAGAAGGTAGGGAAATTCTGCCTACCGAGTAGTGTTTCATGCTGTACAGTGTGTGAAGAAATGCTACTGGGTCTTTCCTCAACATTCCAGTATCAGCTGCATAGTTTTTATTGCCCGATACAGGCTCTTTAATCCCAGTAGTTGGAAATTTCCTCTCCCTTTCCTGTTTCTTCCACTGAGTAATACGTTATAATAACATTATGTTAGTGAAAATTCAGTTAATGTTCAGACACAATTATAATTCACACCAAGTCAGCTGTGAAATTTGAGGTGGAAGGAGGGTATTCTTTGACCAGATCATCTTAGTGTTACTATATCTTAATACTCCCACTCCCTTCTATATATAAGCCCTGCAGTAAAACAAAAAGCACATGTGCCATTCTCTCATTTGAGAGTTTTATGCTAGTTGTTTTGTGAACCATGCTGCTGCTTAGTTGTTCTGATATAAGAAATACGTTATTCTGTTATTGAAGGGAACATTTTCTATGAATCCTGATCTCATTTCATTTCTACCACCATCAAACATATAGCAAGTTTAATGACAAATTGTTTGAGACTGGGAGTGTTTTGACAACATATCACGATATGTACTTGTCCTGGCATTTTCACTCTTCCTCAGACATTTGCTTCTGTAAGTCTCAGGGCACCAGTACTGAGCTGGACAGGCTTCTGCTTTCACCACGGGTCACCGCTCCTGGGCTTCAGTGTTTTGATACAACCTTTCCTCTTGCCCTCTGGAAAGATGCTGACTCTATGAGAAATTGCCAGAAGATCTAATTATGGTTCTTTATGTTTGGTATTTCTGAATTTTTCACAAATTATTATGACTGACTTGAAAATGGATAGGGGAGGAGAATGTGATTTTACTTCTCAGTGACATTAATGTCATTTTGTTGAGCAGGTGATTTTAAGATAGATTGATTTATACTTGCTTTTCTAGTGAGTTTTTCCACCGTAAAGTTGCTCTAAACTGTAAGAAAACTTTTACCATGTTACACTGGCGTTGGGTTTTTCTCACTTCAAGATTTTTAAAAAGGAAGGAATTCCAACTATCTAGCAAGAAGGCATATGTTTTTGTTTTGTTTTAATAAAAGAAAAAGACTCACTGATTTTGATGAAGAAGCACATTGAAACAAATTAAAAAGTCTTTGTACCTGAGGGACTCTCAAGCTTGTTCTAAAAATGAGAAAAATAAGATGGGGAGAAGGATAAATAAAGGGAATAAAAAGCAATTATATTCGAATGACTTTTCCACTTTTAAATTTCACCTCAATTAAAAAAAAAAAAAATCTTAAATCTGACTAGGACAACTCTAACTGTAAAGGATTAAAGAAACAATATTGAGGTTGCTTCTAAGTTATTTACTTTGATCAGTATCTTTATTTGTTCAGGTTAGTTTCTTCTATTGCTTCCATAAAGAAATAAGAAAGGTGTGTTTTGATTTCTTTCCGTACCTGCCCAATAGTGGTGGAAGAGGAGAGGTTTGGCACTGAAGGACGTGAGCTTGGAAGGAGAATTAGGAGCTGGGAGGCTGCAGCTCTCTTGTCAGAAATGCCACTGCTGGGCACGCAGGGCTTCTGCGTGTGGGAGGGAGCAGCTCTGCCAAAATTTCCTTCCCAATTCACGGTGCCAGTCTGCCCTGCCCTGCTGCTTTCCCTGTGTGAGCTCCTCAGTCATTTATGCCTAGAAAAGGTAAGGGTCCAAGTAAATGTGGTTTTTTTTTTGTGTGTGGTTCATAGAGGGGTTTGGTTTTTGTTGTGGTTTGGTTTTCTTTATAGTAAAACCAATATAAATCCAAGAAAAGCTTTCTGCACAGGTGTACTTGTTCTAATAATTGTTCTATCTCTCTTCTGTGTACTCTAAAATACACAATTTTCACAGGAAAAATGATAATGGGAGGTGAACCACTTAGAGTACACCTCTCTCCTCAATGTTCCTCCATGCACAGGTACAAAAGAATTTTGCATGGTCAGAATTTGATGGGAGTAGCTGAGCTATGCTGAGGTTGCTCAGCTATAGTATACAGTGAATAGCAACATGTAGTTGTGCAGATATGGTGGAGGTTTCTTTCATGATAAATTCAATGTTTCACAGCTTTCAGCACTGTGACGGATGCAGAAGGGTACCTTCTCCCTGCACAAGATCACATGTGAACAGACAGTTGTGGCGGTGGGACTGCCAAATAATTGACCAGAAGATGACGTTTTAAGCAGCAGTCAAACTGTTGACTTGTAGGTCCTTGGCTGGTCAGCACTGCTGCAGTGATGGGCACGGTGATGTGAGTCTCCATGGCTGGGCTCTTCAGTGGAGGTGCAGATTTGAGCAGGAAGGCAGCCACAGGGCTTCAGGGGCAGCTGCTAAGTACGGGACATAGACTCAGCTAAATGTCTTCATTTCCATAAAACTCTCTAAAATCCGTGATTAATATCCAGGGTCTTAAAAACAAACAAACAAAACCAAAAACAATCAAACAACAACAAAACACAAACATGAAAGAAAAAAAAAGACCAACCCAAAACACATTTGTTTCTTGAACAGCTGAATTGCAGTTTAGTTCTTTGCTGTGCAAGTATGCTGTCCTTGCAGTTTCTCCAAACCTTGTTCAGAATGGTTATTAGTAGGGTCCGATTAGGTCAGTGTCCTGCCTGTAGCTCTGGTTTCTCTGGAGGGGTAGTCAAGGCATACAGCATTGCTACTATTGGAGGTTCTCTGTTGGAGTTACTTTTGCTGGATTTAAACTTATTCATTCTTGTTTTGCCCAGAGGAGTTGAATGCCCTCTCACCAGCCTCTCTTTAGCTGGTGAATTCTCAAACCAATTTATAAATACGGATAAGTCCATATACTGTGTTGTGGGATAGCAGATTGCTTTCTCTACTATACAGATAAGGAAATAAAAGATAAAAGCAGCTTCTACTCTGAATTCCTATTTTGCATATTCTTATACTAAGATGCTGAATGTGCAAGTATACACAGCTCAGCACACTCATTCATGTAATCACATGAAAGCAATTAAGTTTCTGAAACAGAAATACTCTGTATGTTTTGCAGTACAGGACCAGAGGAGGGTATAGCTAATGGCATTCACATATTGACTGCTCTGCAGCCACCACTGATGGCTACGCAGCACAGCCAGGGGATGGTGCAGGGCTGCATCCCATGTCCATGAAGTGGGTCCTTTCCCAGTGCCTGCATGCTCTGCTTTTGCTTTTCAACAAAACCACAATTGGAAGTTTCATTGATTTCATTGATTCTTTTAAATGGAGTCCACTGCAATTCAAATGCAAGTATTAGTCATGTTCTTACAAGTGTTCAAACCACTTAAATCTCTCAAATTTATTTGCCTGAATGATTTCTCCTGGCAGTGAATTCCCCTGGTTAACTCTCTGCTCTTCTAAGGAGCATTGCATTATTATATTTTCGAAGTTGCTGTATTTCAGTTTTGTTAGTGTGCCCTTATCAGATCTCTCGGTAGAGCTAGTGTTTGATTTCTCACTTGATGAGAAATACCCCTGCTGAAGGAAAGAGACTTGAATTTGACAGCAAGTGGAGTGGGTGGGTATAACGTCTGCACAGCTACGCAGAGCTGTCACTTGGGATCTCGCTTCTCTGTAGAGGAGATTGAATATTTCGTAATGAATTAAATCCCTTGAATCAGGTTACAACAGGAGAATTTTGTTTTCCTGCTGAACAGCAATGATAAAAATCTCTGGTTTACACGTAGTGTTTTTAATCTTCTATTGCCACTCCCCTCATTCACTGAAGACACTAATGAATCATTTTTGAGCTTGGCAAATGGAAGGTCTTGAATGAAAGTGCAACAGTTTTTTATACATCCATAGAATAAAGCAAATTGTACGTGTCTGACCTGACTGTAAAGTGATTCAGGCAGCTGGGGAAGGGTTGGTTATCTGGAGAGCCACTCGCTGGAAGTGGTGCAGAAGTCTGTCTAGAATTGCACCAACATCAGTTGAGATGCCATGTGATTATCTGTTCCCAGGGAAAGGCTGAAGGTAAGTGGGTTGAACACAACAGCCACTAGACAGTGTGTGGCAGGGAAGGTCTGTGCTTTCAACAGGGTGTTCTGTGGCACAGCAGCTCCTCTGAGGGATTCAAAGGACTTGTCAGATTTCCCTAATGCACAAATAAGCACTTTATTAGGGGGGAAGGGAAGCATGACACGGAAGATAATTGGTTTAATCTGACTGTAAGCATCTGTGTGGCAGGTGTTTGAATATTCCCACTTTAAGAATTTTATTGCATCTATCTTGCATTTCTGTATAGTCAATGGCAAGAAAGAGGCATGTTTAAGGGATGCTCCATCTGAACCTGGTTTACTGCCTGCAGGAGGGGTGTAGATGAGCAGTGGAGGCATGAGCCTTTGCCCTCATAGGAGCAGCTGCCTGGCAGCTCTGCCTGCCCCCTGCCACCCCTGGGGGGTGAGGAACATCTAAAGATGTTAGAGGACAGTAGTGATCCTGACACAGATGGCTGCCTTTGTGGTAGTGCTCCCTCCATCCGAAGTGCTGCTGTTATATTTAATAGTTTATTTTTGGACATGGAGGATACATCTGGGAAATACTAAAGTAGCGAGGATCAAAATAGAGGGACCTTTACTACGTACAGATGATACAGCCCCAAAATGCTCTCATTTCCATTAGTGCTTTTGTTTATTTTTTGCTCTTTGGATCTGTTGATAGCTATAAACAATCATCTTGTTTCTTCTTGCTCCACTGTTGTCTCATCCAGAGGCCTACATAGAATAGTTGTCCCTGTCTTTAATTTACAGTATTTTTTATTTATATGTATCGTTGATCTTTCTTCACACAAACAGATGTGTTATGTGTGTGCTCACACCACACGCTCACAGTGTAGTGGTTCCTGACCGTCTGCTTTGAATTACTGGAAAGGAAATTGTATAATGTGTAAAGGCCATCCAGGGACTATAAAAGAGAGAGGCAGAGGGAAAGAGCACTCTCTAATCAGCAGTTCATTAAATAGCAACAACTCGTGGCAGAATTGTGCTTATGAGACTGCTGAGCACTTAGGTATGCTTAATGTTTAAATGGGGAATCTGAAAACTTATTAGGATCTTGGATAACTGCTTCTGAGTTATCCAAGAAAGGCAAGGTAAAAAAACCTTATCAACATATAAAAAGTAATGTTTAGTAGATGAGGGTAAAGCAATGTCCAAGAGGAACGTACTTAGGAAATTGTTGAAGTTAGACAGAAAGGGCAAAAATCACATTGCAGAAACAAGAAAAAGATGGCCCTGACACACCGGATGGATTTATGAGTGTGCAATAAACCTCTTTTGAGGGTCACAAAGTTGCTGAGAGATTTAAGGGTCAGGGAACATATTTGGAGCCTATAAAATAAAAATAATCAGTAAACCAGGCTTTCCTGAAAATAACTCTAGTCAAAGATGCAGAGTCAGCTGTATTTTTAAAAATCAAGTGATATAATATTAACTGTGTATTTTGGGAAGACGAAGATAAGGGTACTGTAAAAATACTGCTTTCAAGTTTAGCAGGAAAAAGTAGGTTAGGAGATTTTAATCCTTCTATTACTTTTACCCTAAAGGGATCAGTCTTATTTCAGATCTAGCAATGCATACAAACCCATAATCTACGGACTATTTTAGGTAGGAAATGGTAGTATTTTTACGATCACCATTTAATTTCAGTCTGTGTGATTAGAGAATTATATACAGCAGATGAATTCTGAGTCATTAACTCCACATTAATAATGTATTAATAGTCACCTTATGGACCTCACATTTGCAGATTCTTCTCCAGTGCCAGGAAGCCTGAAAAATTAAGCTGAACAGAAAAGGCACACCATATCCCAAAACCGCCTTAAACAGAAATTCTGAAAATGGGATTTGAGTAAAAGACTGAGAATTTTTTCAGTACAGAAAATATGAGCAGGATGAAATTTCAGGGTGGCAACTCTAACTAGCTACTCCATCATATTTTTATGAACGTGGCTGTAAAGATCATATTTTGTAAATCAGTTCTTAAATGTGAATGCCTAAAGTCAGGCAATTGAATGAATAGCCTGACTTTCTTAAAGGTACTGGTTGAAGGCTTGCTGCTTGAATTGGCTTTAAACTGTGGAGAGACAGGTGCCTCTTGTTTTTCCCTTAAGATAGGACTACTTGGCATGGGTTTCCAGAAACAGGTTTCGTTGCAGGAAGCCTGCAGACTCCAGAGTCTGAAAATGGGAGGACACGTGGAGTCTCCTCTGGGTGGCTGTAGGTTATGTTGCCTCCCGTTGCCTTCTCTGATGCTGCTGAAGCGTAGCACAGCAAGCTGTCACGTGGTGGCCAGTTTTCTGGGTGTTAAGGTTCGTTTGCGGAGACAGTACCCAGATTTGTCAGCAGAAGCAATGTCAGCCAAGCAATGCAGAGGAGAAGCAACAGCTGGGGAAATGGAGATTTTTGGTATTTTCTGTCCATCAGCTTTGTTCCAAGTTCAAAGATGAAAACATGGTCGTGGGTTTTCTGGTCTTCTCTCAACATGCTTTGCATAGGTCTAGTGAAGCAGGATTGTTAAGGAAAAGGGCAGAAAGGTTTTGAGGGAAAAACATTTTCCTCCCATCCTCCTTAAAACTCACATATTTCCTCTCATGTTTGAGAAGTCCAAAACCACTCTGCAGCCTCTCTTTTGAAATATTCAAGGACTGGGAAATTTTGTCCTTATGTGACAGTATTGCTCTGGCTACCTGATGGCCTTGCTTGAGGACCTGGGTAGGGACATTGCTGGAGATTACAGCCATGGTTTCATAAGCAGGATCTGCTACTGTTGTCTGAGTTACCTTTGCATGATGCGTATGTGCACAAGCAACCCAGCAGCGCCATCAGTCTGATGCTGTGGGTTGCATGTGGAAATAAGAAAGATAAGCAAATTCGGACTGACAGGTGGGCACTTCAGTTTTCAGTTGGTGAAGGATTGTTTCAGTGCAGGTGTTGGTACCCAGTTGGTAACTCATACCTTGCTGCATAACTTACTGGTTCTTGACACAGTCTTTTCCATGTAAAGGAGGTCAGGGATTGGCCAAAGTTCTGAAGATTTCTTACAGCACGTTTGCTATGGCAGCCTGTCCTCCCCAGAGAAGGGATATGTTTTTATTTCACAAAAGGACTGAAGCAGTATCACTTCTTCATACCATGCAGTGGGAGGAACACCTGAGCACTGTGCTTATCATTTCCCTGATGGAGAAGTAGTTTCGTTGCAAGAAATGAAATCAAACCAGCTGAGGTGCAAATAGATTGCCCTGATGATTTAACTTGCTTTCATTTTGACAGTGGTGAACAACACAGGTTATATAGTAAACCATACAGTATTGTGTTTTCTGACAAAAATAATAAACTGAGATGCCCATCATCTGCTGTAGGAAATATTGAAACTTAAATGGTCATCATAAAATGTGAGAGTTGTTATTGATCCTTTCTGTCTCCCTGGTGGAGGGTATAGGAGACATGTTACTGCGGTGTAGGTAGTCATGGTGCCTTTGGGGTTTTTTCCCTTAAGTCATAAAATTTCACATTTGAGTTAGCGCTAACTGACTGGTGCTGTACCTTTGGCAGATGAGAGATGAAGGTGGCTCTGAGCCCAGCAGTCCCTTCTTGTTGCAGGAAAGGCTAAAGAGATTCACAGTCTACCAGGTGGCTGCAATTTTGAAAATAGCTTCCTAATAAATTTTCTTCCCCCTGTTTTTTGTCTGACATGCTAATTAAGCTCACCAGGGAAGCGAGTGGCTTGGATTCCTCCTTTGCTCTCAGGCTCCTGCAAACAGGCAACAAATGTAGATGTATTTATGCAATTGTGGCAAGGGGGAAAGCGTCCAAATTCTTGACCTGTGAACATACCGAAGCGTTTAATCTGAGAGAAGAAAAACAGGGGCATGCTGTTCCTGAGGCACTGTGGGCAGGGGTGCTAATGAATTGGAAGAGGAAGGCTAGATGCCCCAGAAGAGAGTGGCAAGTGTGTGAAAAACAGATTGTGTGAGTAATTACTTTTGCATACCTTCCTGACCATTATCAGCAGGACTGGATTTTTTTGATGAAAAAACTTAATTAAAAAGTTTAATTTTTCCCTCTTAAGAAAACTGTGCACAAGGGCTCATTGGTGGGTGAAATTTAGGACACTGATTAATTGCTTTCAAGTGATCAGCTGTGTGGATCCTGCTAAGATGAGAGAAACAATAAAAGTCGGCAACCTACTGGGCTAATGGTACAAATACTTGAGCACCATTTCTAAAGTAAGGCTTTTCTGATGACTTCCCCATCATTGCCATTGCAGGTGGGTATTTACTGGAAGAAGGGAAAGAGGAGACTCTGTCATGCAGCAGCTGCACCCATTTTACCATCTTATGTCCCCTGATTATTTCTGTTTGATTATTTCTTTACCTTTAGGAGCCTTCCCTAGTGCTGGCCCTTGTATAGGGTGCTGTGCAAATGCAGACCTGGTGTCTTTCTTCTACAGTAATCCATTGGCCTCCAAGCTTGGGTATGTGATTGACTGTGGCATGGGGCCTTGAAGCAGGAGCCAGGATTTGATTACATGAGGTCCAATCTGCGCTGCAAACGCATTTGAGGAGAGCCAACTCTCTGTCTTGTGTCAGATGCATGGGATTTGACAGATCTGCAAATACCAGGCAGAGATTCCAATGTGGAGACCTTGCTGCATAACAGAGGCTTTGACAGGCAGTGGAGCGGTGGCGGCTATGGCTTTCATGTCTGTGTTAATACAAATGTGGCAATTAAAACAGTTAATAAAACACAGTAAGGCTGTGTGTTGTAAATAGCATATGCTATGGTTGCGTGGCAGCATCCAGTCTTGAGAACCACGGTTTATTGTTCCTTCCAGGCTTACATTTTGGTTCATTTGAAATGCTGTGGCATCATTCACTCTTCATATGGGTTCTTGTGGGTACAAAACCCACCGTGTTACAGCACAGCTGGTCCAGGGCAACTTTAACTGTTTTTTTTCCCTAGCATGGGCAAAAGGTTAAAATTGAAACTTCTGTGATAGTTATACAGATGCTCAGTTTCATCCAGTCTATTTCTTGAAGACATCTGAGAAAAGCACAGTTATCACTGACCTCAGTGTGAGAAACATAAACACTTGCTAGACTTCACACAAAGACATAGGCAACTGTGCTCCCCTTTGACACTGGTCTCTTGCATTTGCCTTTCAGCTTTCCAAACTGGAAGACAGCTTCCACATAGCAGGGAGGGAACATCAGTTGTACTTCCAGTGCCTTCTGGTGCTTTTTCCTCCCCAGCTCTGCTTCGTCATTTCTCATTCAACATACAGCAGCAGACTCAGAGAGCCCGGAGCACTGGGATGAGACAGGAGGCAGCGAGCAAGTCTTCCTGCAGCTGCAGCATGCTGGCACTGCTTTCTGCACTGCCCGGCTCCGCCATCACCCGGCAGCTCCATCTCTCGCACCCAGCACTGCCCCAACCACCTCCTCCTAGCTGGGCAGCAGAATGGGTGCTTCCTATCCTGCTCGAGATAGCTCTGAAGGAAGACCCCATCCTATGTTATCATCTCTCCCAGAGCTGCATTTCTAGAGTTTGCCACCTGGCAGTGTGTAATTCTTGATGACTGACTAATCTGCGCTGCAGATTTATGATCAATTGGTGTTACTCCAGAACAAGGGACACTTGACTAATTCCTCCTTTCATCAGTCTTTCTAAGAAAGCTCCCTCCTGACTGAGAGCAAAGACAGGGTAAAACTTGGACCTGCAGCCAGGGCCTACTATGCTCAGATCTCACTAAGGAGCCAGTGGTTGGCTGGGTTAATCTGACCCTATCTCCAAAGGCACCCTGTTACTCGCAGGGAAGTCTACAAAATTCAATAAGCAAAACATTTACTAAGAAGCAATATCTGGGTGAGGAGGAGAGGGGTGAAGAAGAGGAGCAGAAGGCTTGTGCATTCATGTCAATAGTGAGTAGTGTCCAGGAGTGCACATTGCTTGGAGTGCTGGAAGGGAGCAGCCGTGACTGGCTGTGTGATGGGGTGCTTCCTCAGGGCTGTGCTACAAAGTGGAGCCATGTTCTCCAACTCTTGGTATTGCATTTGCTGGTCATCTCTTCTTTAACACATCAAAGGTTTCCCACTTGTTCCTTTACTCATACTTCGAGTGTCCTTGAAATTTTCAGATATCAGGGAGAGAAAACTGAGTAATGTGGAAAGGTACTGCTTTCTACCTGGGGATTATTATTTCAGCAAGGTTTTCTGTGCCTCTGTGACAAGGCACAGAGATGTGGAGTAGGGAGCGATGGAGGAGTACAGTAGTTGGCATTTCTGTTTTGTGGATAGAGAAACATGAGGACGCAAGTGCTTTGTGCAGATCTTGTGTGCTGCACATACTGTGCACTGGATACTTATGGTCAATTCAAACACCTTCCGAAACTCAGCTTCCCAATAAGAATGATACATATGTGATAAATACGAAGAAGCACAGGGAGGATCACAGGGTGCCTGTCCTGTAGCTTGTTTTAATGATGCTCTAAAGCATTAGTCATACAACAATCACAGAAAGACAAGCTTTCTTCTAACACTAAACAGAGAAATTCATTATGATAATGCCCAGAACATTACTCCACACAGATCAGAGTTGATTTTTTCCTCACTTGTTTGTGCATGGCTTCTCTGCTATTTTGTTTTGAAATACAGGTGATTTCAGGATACTAATTTTTCCTCTTCTTCCCCTACCCTGAAAAAGCCTTTCTACATTACTGAGAGCTGCTGTTTAGCACATCACCATCTTTTATTTTTCATACGGTATGTCAGCCTTTTTTCCAAAGTATCATTCACTCTTCCCTTGCAACTTCTCCTTTGCCTAGCAGTGACTATGTTTTCTTTCTTCAAGAGTTACATTTAATGCGTAATAGAACTCGGTACCCAGAATTTTTGTGTTAAGCCGAATCCTGTTGCTTTCACATCCCATCATACTTGTCAGTCCCTCCCTTCAGATCCACTTCTTAATTTGAACTTTTCCTCCTAAGGCCATCCTACTTTGGCATGTGCAGCCTTTCCTTTGAAATGTGCTTCTTCACCGCACCGTTCTCTTCATTCGGCATCTCCAAATTTCTCCTTATGGTTTATTCTCTTCTGTCTCCCATCCTCTCACTTACATTGTCCTAATGAAATATTTATCTGGACAAAGTTAATAGTACTGCTGAAGGATGCAGGCCCTGGTATTCCAAATATTAGAATTTTAGTCTGTTTCACTCTTTCCAGTATATGGAAATGTTAAAAGAAGATAATTGTAGTAACGAGGCATAGTGTAAGATCCTGGCAATAAAATTAGGCGAGCAGCAGTCCTGATTCAAAATGCATCCACTCAGAATGCACCGTCACTGTTCTCCTACCTCTGTATGCAAGTTCCCCTCATCGATATATATAGTACGAAGAAATCCAGCTCTTACACCTGAAGAGTATTATTGTTGTTGGAAAAGCATTGCTTCCCTTTTTCTATCTTCTTATTAATTTACCGATAATGTACTGTATTGTCAAAGCTAAAAATCAGGGATTTTTAATATATTTAATATTCTGCAAACAACTTTAAGAGTCCAGCTCACAATGTAGGTAAACTCTAGATCTTGCAACATACTTTAAAGCTTAGAAAAGCCTTTTTATGTGGGGAAGGAATATTTAAATGAACTCCTCTTCTCCTTCTTTTCCATCCATCTTTCTTCCTTCCTCCTTTTCCTCGTGATCTGCTTGTTTATACCAAGCCCAAGGAGAGAATAATGATGCCCAATACTTCAAGGGCTTGATCTGAAACTCTAGCTGCATAGAAACATGTATTAATGAAAGCATCAAAGTTTAAATTCCCTGCAGGATGTCAGATGAAAAGCACATCTCAGTCAAGCTTAAGTATGCAGTTACATACAAAATAAGTGCACTTTGCCCCCAAGTACACAGGGAACCAAATGACAAATTGGCAAAGCTCGTTGCAGCTTAAGTGGGTTTAGGGAAACAGTACTGAAATAGTAAATCTGGTATCTCCTGGATTGTTTTTTCTTTTGAATAAATAGACTGAGATCTGAGGCAGTTCTGTTTTTCTCAGACAGTAATTCAGGGCACAGAATGATCGTAAAAGCTCAATGAGTTACTTTTACCTGTAGATCCTAGCTGGCACGGTAGTACTTAAGAAATCAACCCCAAGTTTCCTGTCTAGAATTGCCTACAGTGCAAAGACAGGTTTTGGAAGATTGATGCCATCAGTGAGCTCAAACCTGTCAATGCTTCATTTGGTAGCTTCCCATACTGAGATTTTGGAGTCACTCCTTATAATATTTGAGTTTGTGCTGATGTCACTTGGTCTTATGAAAAAAGCAGGATTTGTCTCTACCTGGAAAGAGCCATTTATTGAAAACTCTCCTTGTAAAGTTGGAAGAGACCTCCAGAAGTGAACTAGTCCAGTGTCCTGCTCAGAGCAGGACTTATGTTGTAGTTAGATCAGATATATCAGAAGACACTGAAAGAAACAACAGTGTATAAACACATTAAGGACTGGAAAACATGAATATACAACCTAATAAAGATCCTGTTTTCAGGCCTGTGTAATTTTTGTCACACTGTAACTCTTTAGGCTGAAGCTTGCCACACTAATGACTGTGGGTCGGAATGGGCAGCTCATTTCTGAAAGAGAATTAAAGAATATCTTCTGTTCCCCATGTAAATA
Source organism: Nesoenas mayeri (assembly GCF_963082525.1). Classification (NCBI taxonomy): domain Eukaryota; kingdom Metazoa; phylum Chordata; class Aves; order Columbiformes; family Columbidae; genus Nesoenas; species Nesoenas mayeri. The sequence goes on from NC_137548.1 coordinate 38,742,782, forward strand.
TTTTCATGAACTTTAATTCAAAGAACTCTAGCAATCCTGTGCTTTAGAATAAGAATATGACTTTCAGCTAAGGTTTTTGCCTTTGTGTCATCTAGGCAGGAATCCATGCAGTATGCTTTAAATTCTTTGAATTTAATAACTAAGATTTTACAAGACTGAGCATCACTGTCCCTACTTCTGCAGCCCTGGGCTCCAACACTGAGTCTCACTCTAAAACTAACACTGAGGGCGAAGCTGCTTCATTCATAAACTCCTTGGGTTCCCAGGCAGTGTCTAGGAAAAGGCTGTCTAACTTGGTTGCAGATACCAGAAGATTTAAAACAGAATTGAGTATTGATTTTATGCCACGTGATGCAATTTTTGGGCTTCAAAAAAAAAAATTGTTCCATTAAAAAACTGCAGAACTTCATAGATGGTTATGCAAGTAACAAGGTAGCTCCAAAGGATGTTATTAAGGCTGTAAAGGCCACTGCTCACAGAACTATGAAATGCCAGAAGGAAGAGTATCATTGTGACCCTGCTTTCCCTCAGTTCTTTCTAAATTGCGGTACAGTCTTTCTAACTGGATGATTGCGCGCTGAGTTTTTCACAATACTTGGTCTCATTTATAGTACCGAACAGCAGCTGTTGCACTTACTGTATTCACTTTAGCAGCTGAAAAATGCCCAGTAACTGAAGCAAGAGACTGCGTGAAGAAATGGTAACAGTTCAGGCAGCTGAGAGCTGCCCTGGAGAGCTGCATCTTCTTTCTGCTTGTTGCATCATTTTACTGAAGTGGCTTAAACCGAACTTCTCGCTCATTAGTAATGATAAAATCTTCTGTTACTGGATGAGACTTTGGTCTTGTTTTGCAGAAAGGTTAAGCACCACAACTACAAATGAAATCATACCTAAACCAGAGAGAAGATTATGTCCATGCTTCACAGATGAGGTTCCTGAAAGTCAGTGGATGTATTTTTGACCTTGACCTCTCTGTACATCAGTTGCAAAATGTGAAACATGGATGATACGGTGCAAAAAATAACTGATATTTGGGAAGTGGTTGGGTTGAGTTGTGATGGTAACACAGGCATGATCAGCAGGAAATTAATACTTTGGGCTTCTAAGCAGAATGTGAATGTTGTGCGGTCACAGTTGATAGTTGTCTAGTAGCTATAGAAACTATAGCTTGTGTGTACCGATTGAGGGAAGGACCCTTTAGAAAAAACCTGTACGAGCATTTAAAGTTTGTATTCCAAAGTATGCTTGATAGCTGGATTAAGGCTGCTGGAGCAACTGTAATTCTCTTTAAAGCTTTAAAATGCAAGCCTTAAGCTTGCACAATCTTATAAATGGAGGGTTCTTTATTAATAGCATTCTATGTGTAAGATACGTTTGTGAACTTTAATAAACCATACTAATAAACACAGACTCTGTGCACTCCAACCGACTTCTTCCAATCCCAACTTTCTTTTTAATATATAGGCAGATTTTTAATGTAATTTCTTAATATGTATGCCTGTATATTGTCCAACAAACTGTACTGTTTCTTCCAAAATACAAGACGCTTGTACCATCTGGGACATTTACAGCAATGCAGATGATTGTGTCATGTAGGTAAAATGCTGCTACATCAAAGTGGTTCTTTACACCATCTATATGCTTCATGCTGATGTAAATGACTGCAGAAGATACAAGGCCATAGAGAGTCAAGCTCTATATTTTAGAGCAAAACATATAATTTTGCTAAAAGTGATTCATAGTCAGACTTTGTTTATGCTTCCCCTGACATAGTAAATAAACTGTGCTGTTCTAGATGCTCCATCAAACAGTTTTGGAGGTTTGTGAAATATTGGACTTGCCGTAACAGGAGACAGGCTCTGTTTTTTATTCTGGAATAGTTAGCAAGCTAGCTTTCTTCACAGATGCATTTCACTGCCTGTCTCTGTAATACTTGACGGGGGGGAAATTTTAGCTTGTGCTTGGAATGTCTTCAGAAGTTTGTTATCTAGTGATAGAGGAACAGCCCTTGCTTCACATTACACATCATTATCTCCTGCTTAGGCATGGAGACAGGCTTGAACAGTGTAGGACTGTCTCCCTGCCTTGACTTCTGTGAACAAATCACTGTTGCTGTTTCTGTTTTCCACTTAAAAAGTATGAATTTTATTACTTCGCTTACCCTGGTTTAAAAAGTTTTTGTTTGCCTAAAAGTTGGTGATGGAAAGCAGTTCATATCATTAATCACTTTTAGTTCCTTTTATGTCTTAGACTGGCAATGTAAAGGAAAAGCTACAGCCCTGGAAAAAGCTTAAAAAATAGAAACTAGTTGAGAGAGACTATAAAATTAACCAGGGTCCACCCAGGCTTTTTTTTCTTTTTCTTGCGGGGGGCGGGGGGGTGTTTAGATAATTTAAGAGCTTAGACCTAAATGTCTTGTTAATCCTTTTCCTTCCGTTTGTGGGAACTCGATCAGCACAGGCCCTTACGTACCCCCGGCTGGTGTGGCATGCTAAGTCACCAGCTTGTCCTTGTGTGGTGTGACAAGTTCCTTTCCTCCTCTTGGATGAAAGTTCAGTTTTGGAACAGCATTGTCGACTTGTAGCTACTTACAGCATGCCTGATGTGAGGGGAAGGGTTTGGAGGAAGGCTCAGGGCCAGCCATGGTCTCCAGTTGGACTCGGCTGCTAATGCAGTCGCCCCCTGGGAGCTGAGGACTGAAATGGGGTAGGAGTTTTTGAAAGAAAAACGTGGTTGTTTAATTGTTTCATGAATTGCATGTGTGGAGCCTTAAAAAATTTCCTGTTTCTGTGATTTTTCCTTCACCTGAAAGGTGACCTGTACACTTCTAGTCATTAGTTTCTGTTCTTGTATATATGCAGCAGGTAGTGCAGGCATGAAGTAAAGATGCAAAGTGGAGTACAAAAAATCCAAGATAAAACTTAGATAATTAATTACTGTAAAAGTTACAGGTTGCTTCCTGGTGAAGTTGTATTTGAATCTGAAACAGAAAATTTCACCGATTCTTAGTAATTGTTCCAAGTGAGTAGTAAAGTCTTTGGATCAAAGTACTGATGTAATAGTGGGGAAACTTTTGGAAGTTTCTGCAGAGAAGAAAAGCACGTGTGTAGTTCAAAGTTAGCGCAGATCTACTGACCTGAGCAGACCCATGGCTGGTACATCTGTGTCTTAAAACATAAACACATTTGTATCTTAAAATATAATTAAAAAATAAGAGAGTCTTAACTGAAAATGTGCCACTTGTAGTATAAGGTCTGGGTTTTTTTGATGTAGGTGTAGCTCACCATGTGGATATGGAACAAGCTCTGGCTGGCCCATGTCTGGCTTATGGAGCAGACTCAGCATAGCAGCACTGGTGAAAACCAGGGGAATTTAGTGGATGTTCCTTCTGTGTCTCACTCCGATGGGAGAAGAAGCGCTCTGCCATGTGAGACAGGCAGTGTTTCTGCTGGGCACTTCTTCTTCAGCAGCACTGACACTGATGCAGAAGCCTGTGGAGATCGGGCTCTGTTGCATGGTTGGACTCGTGTCTAATCTACCTGCGCCTGGAAGTGTGTTCCTGCAGATTTGGTTCTGATGTTGTATCTGTGCAATGTGCTTACTGGGAAGTGAATGGCACTAAAAGAAGTTGCTGTTAGCTCTGAGTAAATATTAGTAAGCAGTGCTTGCTTGTTTTTTTTTTTTTTGTCTGTTCCTCAGATTTCACCCAGGTCTCTTGCACAAGAGATGGGTACTTTGAGTGGAGCAGAGCAATGTATGGCAGCACTTACTCACTGGTGGGAAGATTTCTTTTCCTTGAGAGTTCAAGTTGTCAAGCCCGTGTCTCCTGATGAGAGCACAGCTTGGTTGCGAGGGGTGGGTTTTTCAGGGAAGACAATCGTGATCAACAGCAGAAAGGAAGCTGATCTGAAACTTTCTCCTAAACTCAGACTTCAGTCGGCAGTGTTTGCCTGACAGCTGGCTACAGCTGGCAACGAGGCTGCCAACGGTAGTGTGGCAGGTTTGGTAGAATTACATTTCCTTATTTTGTAAACATTCTGGATCCAAATCTTTACTGCTGTCCTACCCAAGAAAAATTACACATACTTGGGGAACTGAGAAGCGTTTCACTTTTCAAATTCAGAGGTATGCAAGTCTTATCTCACAAGATCGGGAAGTGTGGAGTACTAGAGAATTAGGATGATTAAAACATTGCAACTCCTTCTAGAGTTTTATTTCAAGCTGTTCTAATTGTGGCAATTTTTTGCGGAACAGAGGATGAGAAATAGTTGGTGACACTGTTTTTTTTAAACTCATTGCTGGCATGACTGCCTAACAGTGCCTGTCATGTACCAGGATATTTCTTTCAGGCTAAAACTAATTTTCCAGTTTCTCCTGGAGAAAGCGAGTAACTTCCTGACATTTTAGTCCAAACAAGTGTACAGACTCAGGTATCCAGAAGGCCAAAATTGTGGGCACTGTAGGGCTCCTCGTCAAAGCTTTCAGCTGTTGAAGAGATTACTATTTTACTACCGCTATTATAATGTATTATATCAAAGTACAGTTCTCTTGTAGATTTGGAGGCTGGATAGACCTATGATTCTAGTTTAAAATCTGCTTCTGATGCTGCCTCCAGATGAGTGTCCTGGCATACTTGTTTGTTTGTAAAGCCTGGCTGTGAGGACAAGGTGATCGCAGAATCACAGAATATTAGGGATTGGAAGGGACCTCGAAAGATCATCTAGTCCAATCCCCCTGTTGGAGCAGGAACACCTAGATGAGATTACACAGGAAGGCGTCCAGGCAGGTTTTGAATGTCTCCAGAGTAGGAGACTCCACAGCCCCCCTGGGCAGCCTGTTCCAGTGTTCTGTCACCCTCACTGTGAAGTTGTTTCTTCTCAAATTTAAGTGGAACCTCTTGTGTTCCACTTTGAACCCATTACCCCTTGTCCTATCATTGGTTGTCACAGAGAAGAGCCTGGCTCCATCCTCCTGACACTCACCCTTTATATTTCTGTAAACATTAATGAGGTCATCCCTCAGTCTCCTCTTCTCCAAGCTAAAGAGACCCAGCTGCCTCAGTCTTTCCTCATAAGGGAGATGCTCCACTCCCTTAATCATCTTTGTTGCCCTGCGCTGGACCCTCTCCAGCAGTTCCCTGTCCTTCTGGAACTGAGGGGCCCAGAACTGGACGCAATATTCCAGATGTGGTCTCACCAGGGCGGAGTAAAGGGAAGGGAGAACCTCTCTGGACGTACTAACCACCCCCCTTGTAATACACCCGAGGATGCCATTGGCCTTCCTGGCCACAAGGGCACGGTGCTGGCTCATGGTCATCCTGCTGTCCACCCGCACCCCCAGGTCCCTTTCCCCTACGCTGCATTCTAACAGGTAATTCCCCAATTTATAATGGAACCTGGAGTTATTCCTACCCAGATGCAAGACTCTACACTTGCTCTTGTTATATTTCATTAAATTTTTCCCCACCCAACTCTCCAGCCTGTCCAGGTCTTGCTGGATGGCAGCACAGCCTTCTGGTGTGGCAAGACATGAGTGATATGGTCATGAGTGTACCTGAGTGGCAGCGCTTGGAGGAAGAAGGTCCTTTGCAGAAGAGGCGGCTGCGGGAGGTGGTGAGCTTGGGAAGTGCAGCGCACGAGGGCATCCCCCTTTGGCACGTCTCTTGCACAGTGTCCACTGGCAGAGCTTCAGCAACCGAAGTGAAGGAACTGTCTCTGTGAAATGCTAAGTCTTCACTCTAGAAGTGAAAGAGAAATGTGTTTGTAGTTATTGCTTTGCCCTCAGTAGATCCAGCTGTTTACCTCCAGATACTGTTGCCACTAAAGTCTCTACATGTATGTCTCTCTAGGGGCTCCAGATTTCTGGAAGTATTGCTTGTGGTAGAGGGTTTCCATATTTCTACTAAATGCTTTATCCTGTAAACTCAACTGCCTACTTTTGAAAGCTTCTGAAACTAGATCACATTTATTTTCCGGTAATACAAGAGGCTTTAATTACAGAGACAGAAAGTTTGCTGGTCAGGAAATGCAGTCAGTTTTCATTGCATCTCTGTTACAAAGCTGGCATAATTTTTAAAAACTGACTGACTTACATCTTCCAAATGCATGAAGTCTCATTATATTTTAATACCTTTTGTGATGCTTGACTCAGAAGAACATGAACAGCACTCTGCCACTCTGCAGTTTTTCGTTCCAGCTTCGTCTGACTGAATTGCATTTGGCATGATTTCACCAATTTTATTTTCAAGGTTTGATGAGCACCTAGCTAGCTAGCTATCTGACTACATCATGTTAAAACTTTGGCCTAGATACAGAATAAAATATACTTATCTGATCAACTATATACAAATAAATCAAGCTGACTAATGTAGGAATATGTTGTAAAGCTTGTTTAGTATGATGGATACCACTTTCCAGATGTTCTTCTTTCTCTTCTAATAATTACCTTTAATTCTTTGCCCATTGCCATTAAGAAAAGAATTCAGAGGAATTGAAGAGAAAGAAAAAAAAAACAGACAAAGGTAATAAGAGGTGCTGAAACTAAGGAGACTTACTGCCAAATTAAGGCATTTGTGTAAACTGCTTTACTGCTCTCTAATCCTTAGGCTATAGAACAGGGGGAGACTTATGCCAGCAAAAGTGCCCTACAGAAATAAAAGGGTCTGTCAGGATAAAGGAGCGTGGGTGGCTGTGATCATTCCTTCCCTGTGCAGCCTGCTTTTTTGCTTAGGGGTAGAACAGAATATCAGCTGCCTCTGGGACACACATCAGCTTTCTTACATGCATTAGTCATATTCTAGCTTCTGGTCTTGCAAGTGTAATGGCTCCAATTATATCTACAGCTCCGCACCTTCTTCTTCATTCCTGGTGTGGCTGTCCAGGCTGCAGCAGCATGGGTCGGTGGAGACTGCTGTGCAGCCCAGGGTTTCTCACAGAACTATTCTGTCTTTCTGATCTCCAAGTTGTGCCTTGGTGGATGTTTCACAGCAGCAGCCTGGCTCTGGCTCTTTGAACTGCCCCTAAAACTGCTGCAGAGAAGGTCAAGGAGGGGATGGGCTTATCTGGCCACATGGACCAGCCGCAGGAGGCCAGTGCTGGAGAGGGGGCCAGAGGTGTCTGGAACCAGGGCACAGGTGTCTGGATTAGGAAATATCTGGGGCTAAAGGGCTTTAAGGGATGAGCGCGCTGGCCTGAGAAACCCATCAGCAGGGTATGGTGCATATTTTCAGGGCCAACAAGGTGAGATGACTAAGGCTTTGAGGAGGGAGTTACTGGGTAGTAAGTGGGTGTTGCCATGGGTGATGCTGTTTTGGGGCAGAATCATGGGGACAGAACTGCTGCCAGGTAGTGAGTAGTTAACTTCATTCTATTAACTAGTAAACTACTAAAAGTTAGCGTAAAATCTCAATTCATATAAATATTTCTTGTCTCTTACTCATTGTAGTTCTTCAGGGAATTTGGAACAGCTTCTAAATAAGCAAGTTGTTCTTAGTTCTTCTTATTTTAAAGGTCATAAAGATAGGACAGCTCTAGCTCTGCTTCAGAAATGAATAATGAGATTTCTTTGTCTATTCCAGAATGAAATAACTTTATTTTTACAGCCCTAGAAAGAAGTTCCTAGTTTCTGAGCAAAACAGCAGTTTGAGATGATGTTATGGATGAAAAACAAACTGGATTGGTAATTTCAGGGCCTTCTTTCCTTTCTGCTTAAAAGGGGGGAGTTGGGGCATGATGGTTGATGTGATGGAGGCTTCAGCGATGCCTTAACATCTTCACCATTGCTTGGGAAATTATTCATACTTTAGTGTGAAGATGGTTGGAACTTGTTTACTCATCACAGTTGTTTTGCTTCAGTGGTCTGTTCTCTTAGATGGTGGCATTGATAGCTGAGCTATTATTATCATTCCAGTTCTCCTCTGTATTGATGGAGTGCTGCTGCACAGCTTGCTTTTATCAGTATTTCAGATAGGCTTGTCTTAATCCAGCAAATCTATATATCCTGTAGTGTCCATGTGAATTTACTTAGAAGGACATAACATTTACAGAAAAAAAGTGGTCATGCTATCAAAATCTTAAAAAAAAAAAAAGTAAGGAGGGGAAAAGCTCCAGCCTTCCAAATCTGGAAAAGCAGCACATTTTCATGTAAGATATTGTGTGGATGATCCTTATTTTGCAGGTTGATTTTATTCTTTCTTTGCAGCGTGTATTGATACTAAATGATGTATACTGTGTTTGTTCTCTTTGCTGTCTGATGAGACCCTGTTCAGACATTCACGTATATATTGAACAGAGTAATTTTACAAAAGAAGTAATCAACTTCTTCATAAGGTTCTTGTTGTGACTTGGCCATTTTCAACTTGTATATTCAAAAGGAAGCTGTGGAAGATTTATATGTTCCATGGATTTTGCAGAGGTTAATTGCTTGCCTTCTTCAAGGAGCTCTTATCATGCAGGAATAGAGCAATCCCACTAAAGAGCTAAGTATTTGAGTCTAGCCTAAACACCAGCAGAATGCAAAATGGTTTGGATGAAGAAAGGTACTGTGAGCTTGAACTCTTCCTAAGGTACAGCTAGGCTTGTTCGAACTATGTTGCTAACGTTATTGATCTAACAATACAGAGATAAATTAGGCATTATGTTCCTGCAGTTGGCATGAGTAGTGTGGACACCAACTCTGAGGGGTTTAGTGAGCCCAAAGTCACACTCTCTGTGAGATGGTGAAAGATGTTTTGCCTTGTGCAATTTTCAAGCTCAAATAAGTAGGTTTAAAAGCTGGGCCATTAACATTGTCAGCTCCAGCTTGTACATGTCATAGGTCATAAAGCTCTGTGTAGTGGAACCAAGTAGAGGATTTGGGGTTTCACTTGATCTCAGAGTTTTAGGAAATGGAGATTGAGGCAGGAGTGGTTCAGTGGCCCACCTCTGTGTGTTTGTAGACTCTTCCAAGGCCACCCACAGTGGAGCCTTTCTGGCTTTGGGAATGGGACAAGATGCTCTTAAATACTCACAGTTTTTAATTTCAGAATTGCTGTTTTTACAAAATACTTTTTTTGTGTGTGTGTGTGACTTTTTACCAGCATGAGGAAAACATTTTTGTATTTTGAAGCCAAATGAAATTCAGTGATTAAATACATTCGAACACAGACCCCAGTCTCTATGTAGCATAATCTCCTTTAGCTGTCTGTGGAGTTGGCAGTGCAATTCTGAGCCCTAAAACTGCTTTTTATGCAAGAAAGTCTGACATTGCCATAGCTCAGCAATGACCTTTCACTAAAACCTGGGACCCCCTTCCCACCCTTCCTACACACAGCTTTGCTATGGATATAATTATAAAGATTTTGTATTAGCCACCTTGTGTTCTGTACGAACTTAATGCAGATTTTTGACTAATGGTCAAAATTATATCCTCTGTGGTTCCAGTCATTTTTCCATTTGCAGTTTTATTTTTGTTTGATCTCTGAATGCAAAATGACCCATGATCAGGGGAGTGCTTAAGCCGTGTGCCTCTGTGGTTTGAAATCTGTGAGCTATTCACGTTGTGGGCAGTGTGAGGGAGAACCTTATGAATTTGGTTTCGCAGAGGAGACGTTTTTAAGTCCTGTTGAATCAATGTTAGCAATATTGAGTACTTCAATGGAGTCAGCCTGCCAGTTGCTTACACTGTTTTCAGCAACCTGCCATCTTGCTCAGCCAGAATCGTTTAAAGTTGACATGGTGCTGAAAATGAGGAGGCTAAGGAGTCTGAATATGCTGACATATCCATATGTGGGCATGTTTTAAATACGTCAGGGTAATCTTGCTTGGAGATTCTGTACATCAGTGCTGTGTGTCTAGTGCATTAGAAAATGGGACACTTGTTGTATTGGGACACTTCTTTCTAGGGATGTCAGAATATCTACACGTACTTTTCTAAGCTATTATGAAGTATATAAGTTACACCCTGCTGCATGGTATGCACCAAATTGATTATCTCTTGTGATAACTGAATTACTGCTTTCATTTTGCTGGGAAGAAGCTTTGAGGGATGGAGAATTGTGTGTTCTGCTCCTGATGACCCCATGAAGTCACCATCTAAACAACTGTTTTACCTGTAATAGCTACAAGGTCGTGCATGCTTTTGCAAAGCATGTTTTACAGTGAACTACTTATTATGTGTTGTGCACCCTGCTTCTCAAGGCTTGATTATTTTAGAACCCTTGGATTTTTGGCTAGAGTAGTGATTTTTAGTATTTTTTATGTTCTTACTGCAAAAAATGTCAAGTGGATCTGCAGACTATTTTGGAAATTTCAGCATGAGTAGTTTTCAAAACACAGAGTGTTAAAATAGGCTCTTAGTATTTTGAAAGGCCTGAAGTATGGCAAAACATGCTCCTCTCGGTGTTACATAGCAGATCACAAATGCCATAGTCTTTATCCAAGGAATATGTTCAAGGGATACCTTGGGACTTTGTAGTGGCAGAGCCCCCTTGGGGAGGTGGGGTTGTCGCCAGCCTGGCTGGAAGGTGAAGCCAAAGACAAACAAAAGGAACCCTATAAGAAGGTAACAACCAATGAGCAATTGCCAACATGCTCGTGCAGAGCGCGTGGACAGTGCATGCAGCCTATCACGTTACTGTATAGCGCGTGTTGTAACCAATCACATGGTTGCAAGGCGCGTGGACAGGGCAGCTTTTGGTATAAAGCCAGCCCAGTCGGACAATAAAGTTGAACTCTGTGAACATCATATTGGTGTGTCAGGTTCTATCTCTCGCATGGAAAGCAACAGGACTTGGGTGATGGATATTACTTTACCCATCAGCAAGGACACATAGGGTTCCTACAAGGGCAATTCGGAGAAGAGAGATGAATTCTCATTGTTCTGAATTTCCCCTTGGAGCAGCCTCTCCCTTTCCTGTGACAAGAGAAGGAGCTGGCAAATTAACCGAAGTCATGGCCAATGCATCCCTCTGTGTCCTGAACATGAGAAATGCCACTGACATCCCTTCCTTGTGACAGTAAGGATGATAATTTCCGTATCTTGTCCATGTTTCAGTTGTGATAACGGCATCATTGATTCATCTGTTTTAATTGGGTGAATTAACTTCCTTTCCAGGAAAGGTACTGAATTGTATGACTAGAAAGAGTTACAGGATCCATCATAGAAAATGGAAACTGCAGCTTATTTTACTGCTGTGTACTGACAGCTGTACGCATCCATCATGGGAAGAGCTGGTCTTGTATTTGCCTGGTAATAGCGGACAGATGTGAGAGGGGAGGCCTGGGCAGGTAGGAGAAGAAAAAGGGGGGAGGTGGGTTGTAGCTCAGTGATTAGGAAAAGATGTACGTGACTTACCCTCTCCTGACAGTGCTGGAGAGGGAGAAGGAAACCAGTCCTTTAATCCTTCTCATTGCTTCTGTGCCCGGCCTCATTCTTGGGGGTTTAAATTAAAGGATCGAATGTACAATCTGGGAATCTTTCCAGATACACTTTTGAAGCACTGTTTGACTGTTATGGTTGCGCTAAGAGAAGTGCAACCTCTCTATCCCTGCACCAGTGAACGGATGCTTCTGGCTGGATTTCCTATCCCCAGTCATGGATTTCAGTGATTTGCCACTAGAAGATCCACATAATTCGGTGTTGCATCCCAGGGGTCATCCCCAGCTTCCTGCTGTTTGCCTTGGTGCTTGTCTGTTGTCCTGTGTGAGGAGATGGGAGTAGACAAATACTAAGAAAAACTCCTGAGCAATATAAATGCTAGATAGCTATTCAGTATTGCTAACTTTCTAAAGCAGCCAGTATTGAAATGTATTATATCAGTGTGCCTGGCTTCCCTTTCCACATCTCTCCAGATAGGAGAGCTTGGATGGGCCACAGCCTCAAACATAAAGCTGAGGTCTCAGATACCAGCTCTCGTTAAAGAAGCTTTGTAAATAAGGAAGTGTTAAATCTTCAGGTTGCCCTGACTTCAATTTTGCATAAATTTCCTAAAATCTCCTGGTACTTTAAATGAGTTAGGTTGTTCTCCAAATCTAATGTTAAGCAGCTGCATAACAGCACTCCATGTAGTACCACTCCGGAAATAATTTATTTTGACTGATAGGTGAAGTTGTACCTACACAACTCCCCCTCACCCCCCAATCTACCTCAAATATACATTGGTATAGTGGTTTTAGATCACTTGCGGTTGTGGATGTAAACTTATCTAGATGTACACAATATAATTTTTGTTCTCTGTGCATTTCTGGCGATTTGCTGACAGAGTACTCAGTGCAGCACAGTGCTTTTGTTTACTGGCCTCTGCAGCTCTGTTACTGTGCTTGCCGAGCTGAAGGGCAATATGCAGTTCTTGTAGCGTCACTCCAGACAGTGCTAGACGTAGGATGGCACTCGAATACAAACTTGAATTGTTTCTTTGATCTCCCCAGACTTCCCACAGGCTGCTGTTGCAGGTTTTTTCAAGGTCATCAAGTGTTGGTCGTAAAGAAAACTCTGTATTTTGTGCCTGTGGTTGGCTGGCTACAAAACATACCAGCCAATAAGACAATGGCAGAAGATCGCTTTAGATCAGGCACTCTTTGAGTATGATGTAAAATAATTGAGGGCAGATTGTGTCTTCTGGGTGTAAAAATGGGCAGTAGCAACCAGCCTAATGTCCAAATAGTTCTGGAGTCTTAATGACTCTAATGAAATCAATTATGGTTTTAGTAAATCATGATGCAAATGTCCCTTTGGCTTTAACACTTAGGTGGCCTTAAGAGAATAAACATGTTTGTCCATACAGTCCAATTATTCTGCCCAAATTTTTAGCCTAAAGCGTCTGTTGAATTTTACCACTGAAAGAACAGGATGAAATCCAGAGTATTCATGTAGTCCCAGATGTTACTGTGAGATAACTCTTATTCCCAGCTGTTATAAATTCAAGTGAAATAGCCTTTTCATTCAACCTAGCCAACAGCCTTTAAGCCAGAGATGAGACTTGAGCTGTTTGCTTCTTTCAAAAAGCACAGGGATTATGTCTAAATGCTAGTTTGAAGGAAGACAGAGTAGTTATGTTAAAGCAGCAAGTGATGATGCCACTGAAGTACCTCTCAATCAAGTGAAATGTTGTTTGTGAATCGTACTGGGATATAAATCCTGGGATTGCTAAACAAGAAGTCTATTACAGAGAATGCATTAATATTCGTAAAGCGCTTTGTGATTCCTGGAGGAAGGATGCGTTATAAATGCATGTGTTATTATCAGCAAAGTTTATTTATGTGCTTTGAAGACATCGTTTGTCAGAATGGGGTTGCTGCGAGGCCGAGTTCACTGTTCTGCCCAGCGTCACGTGTTGCACTTAGCCCAAGTGGGTTGGCATCACTTGGGATCCCGCTGGCCAACACCATTTAATCACCAAGTGTTCCATCACTGCTGAGCCTGCCAAGAACACGCTTGTGCAGTGGAAGTGCCCTGTGTAAGGTTTGTTGGTGTCCTAAAGTTCTGTGACTGCCTAGATATTACCACTTCTCTTGGTACAGAGAAGCCTAGAAATAACAAGACTTAAAGGAGATATTTGTGTTTTTTATCAGGCTCTGGTAGGAGCAGATGCAAGGCTTAAATCCAGAGTTTCTAGCTATTTCTGGAGATGCAGTATTCTTCCCATTTTCTTTGTGTCTCCTTCCCTTCATACAAGGTTTACAAAATCAGATGTAGAGCCACTGTCAGGCAACTTCTAATACTGCATTGCGGGTAGAAGACTCCAGTAAAATTAGTGGTGTTTCTTCTGAATAGATAAAAAAGAATAACTTAAAACATTATCTTTGGCTGAAATAAAAGAAATTGCTCTCCTCTTCAGCTGTGTTACTAACAGAAAGGCTGCAGTGTCTTTTCAGTGAGGTTATTGAAATAACCTTTTATATGCAGCACATCAACTAAAACAAACAAACCCATCAGAAACAAACTCAAACTTTAGCTGTATTATTCTGATCTTCAGGAAGAAGCATAAGCAAGAATACCAGAAAGTCCAACCAAGATATTTTAAAATATGCATTTTTAAGTAATTCTCAAGTCACCAAACAGCATTATTTTAATCAAGAGGTATATGCAACTGACTAATTTAATCTCTCTTCAATTGGATTCCATGTGATTTCTTCTTTGTTTTTAATACCAGAACCTTTAGATAATTTTAAGCTTCTGGCAGGAGGGAACAATTCCTTTATTTTCTCCTTTTCAGCATCAGAAATAATTTTTTCTGGCTGCATACATTTTTTCTCAGTGCATTCTGAACCGCTTTTTGGCAATCAAGAATAACCAATCATCCATCTTTTGTAATGCGTTGTCTCTTTACTTGTATTCAGCCAGTTGGCAATTTGCTGCCTTGAGAGCAGCAAACAGTCATCACGTTAATTCATTTCTCTTGTTCTGTGCAGGTTGAGTGACATTAATTCGTTCCTTTGCCCATTTCACATCTGATTAAGGACTGCTACTTCCAATGTAGAGGTGGATTTGAGGAGCTGGGATTTCTTTCCTTAGGAGAATAGCTGTGTAATGGATCAGGACAGTACCTACAAGCAAGCAGAAGTCAAAATAGTTTCTGAGTATCAGCTAGTGGCAACATTTTATCTACAAAAAGCAATGTAAAAGTTACTTCATTTGTAAAAAAGACGTGGAATCTATTTTTCAGGCTAATTTCTAAAGCAAATACAAATATGCCAAACATAGAGCTATAATCCCCAGACATTTAGGGGAGGAGATCTGCTCTGATGTCAAAGAAATTTATAATCAAGGCAAAATATGTGTAATACTGTTTGCACATACCTTGTATGAGGATTTCTAGAGAAGGCTTAATGTTTGTGTTTGGTGGCTTCTTATTACATGCTGAGATTTCCGAAGACGATTGCACCAAGAGTTACGTGCCTGCTCAAATAGTATCCACTGCAGCGTGGATGTTCACATACCCTACAGACAGCGCTCTAGGTCAGGAGTTAATAAAACTTACTATCCTGTCCTGTTCTTGTACAAGAGTCCTGCACCATGACTCTTCAGTTATTTTGCTGCCCTCCCATGTACTGTTTTCTCTCTCAGATCTCAGGCTGTGATTAGCTTTAAACTGATGTTATGGGTTTTTTCCTGTTTGTCCCATGAAGAATTTTGCCATCTTAAAACCTACATTGCTTTCAGATCCTTTCTCTAATTGTAAGTTTTAATCATTAATTTTGTATGCCCTGAAGGATAAAAGTAGCAGCTTTATTCTATCAGCATTCTCCTAAATGAAGTTTTGCATCTATAGCGGAAAAGAAACTTTGAGTTTGTGTCATATTTATTTTTCTATTTCCTGTGCTTGAGTCTGGAGATAGTAATATTCTGCCAAGTGATTAATATATTTTGTGATTTACAGAGATAAGATAGAAATGTAAGAAAATAAGAAAAAGTAGAGTAGAAAATACATCTCTTAATATGGTGTCTTAGGTATTGTTATGGTATTATGACTGCCAGGGAAAGCAAGCTTATATTTTAACTTCATAAAATATATGGAACTTTTAAAAGCACAGAAGATAAAAACAAGTTCTGCGTGCCATGAAGACCCAGTGAAAAGAGCTGGAAGGAGTCTGCTGTCCTGCTGCGTCAAACCTCAGGCATGGGCGCTGGCACGAGGCACTTGCCCTTGACGAGGTCACCAAGCGAGGTCAGCCCGGATGGAGCAGCTCTCCAGAGAATGTCTGACTGTGCTGCACACCCCAGCACCTGGGGCAGGAGATAATGCCATCACTTCTCCCTTCTTCCATAGCCTCACTGGAGCTGCACAGTGTGATAACTCACATGTGGACCTGTCTCCATGGCAATGATTTGAAGTTCTACCCTGGCTGAAGGCCAGATCAACTGGAGAAAACTGTATGATAAAAGTGTTCTCTCTGGGAAAAGGACTTGCTTAAGGCTGCTGTAATTTTCCTTTGACAGCTAGTCATACCTGTATCAAACGTATTTCATAGCTCAATTCCTACCTTCTCAGGGCAGTTGATACTCTCTTTGAAATAAGCTCTTCAGCTTATGACTCCAAGTAAAAATCTTTGACCTAATATGCACAGGCTTCACCACTTGAGAGTTTGACCATAGACCTTAATCTGTATGTTGTTGCCATCCTACAGTTCTGTTGTTATCTATCCAACAGCTGAGGCTAATGCTGTATTCTGAATTATCATAATGCCACATGTACAGAATAATGATGTCAAAAAAACAAGCACTGTTCAGTTAAAATTCTGATAGCATGTTAAATCTTGAAAGACATAGCTAGTAGTGCACAAAGTGTTGAAATATCTGTACATTACTGTCTATTTTTCGATTGTAAAACATGAGAGTAATGCCAGGCAGTATATCAGCAGCAGTTATCAGCTGTCACCATTTGTTTTACAAATTACTAATTGCTCTATTACAAGCAACTGTTTTCAGAGCAGACAACACAAATAACTGACTCTTGCTGTTTATTTGGAGGCAGTTTGTTTCATCACAAGTAATTGCAAGAACATGCAATACTGGCCAGTTAAGAGAATAAAACAGCTTTATTTTGTGTAAAAGCTTTCATGCAAACTGTATCCCCAGATGCCTCATGGTTTTGTCATATGGTCTGTTTAAAAAAAACCAAAAAAACAAAACCCATTCTGAAAGATCTAGGGTTTGCTTTGTGTGTGTCATTTTGAAGAGACTGGTCCATGGCAGGAGTTTAGGAATACATTTGGGTATGAGGGACCAACCAGCCGTGCATGCAGGAGTATTGGCTTTCTTATTGATAAAAACATTTAGCTTCAAGGAAGGGGAGACAAGATCTGCTTCCAGACTTTTAAAAGTAAGTGATTTGCTGAAACAGAAGGAGAAGACTGTTCCAGATGGCAGGATATGCAGAGAGAAAGGCTACAGTATTTAACAGCAACAAGATTAACTGAATGGGCCAACAAGAAGCAAATGTTAAATCAAAACGGAGAGCAGAAAGACTGGAGAGGCTGAATGTACAAATTGTCCAGAGCTACAACTTGAAATCAGTGTGTGACTCAGAAGTTGTTTGAGAGTTGTGCAAACATGGTCATGCTTCTGCTCAAAAGGAAGAATGAAAGGAACGGCTGTTCTGAAATCTGAAAGGGGAGCTGTAATCAAGAGAAGGAAAGAAGGTGCTGCAAAAGGCTCAAGGAGGTGCTGATACATGTAGAGTTGCAAGCATAAAGGAGAAGAAAAAAAACCCGTGGCCTTCTGTGTTGTCAGGACCTTTAGGAGTTTTCTCTGTTTACCTTTCAAGACATCTGTATCTCTTTGGCTTCAAAAGTCCCAAGGGGGGCTAAAGGTAATCACATACATTGTTGGCAAGTTTGTGCTGGTTTCCAGGGGAGATGCCCTGTTGATGGCTGCAGCCACTGGGTGAAGCAGCAGGCTCAACCCTTTCCCTTCCCGGTGAGGTGGCTGTTTGTCATCTTATTGAGAATACTTGGAGTTTTGAAAGACATAGGTATGTGTGGAACAACCAAGTGCCATACCAGTCTAATGGTAGTGGTCGTCTAACATCTGCACGTCTCTCAAAACATTTGCATAGGAGTGGAAAGGCTGAGACAAGGGCTGCATTTCCTGCAGTTGTGTTAGTCTAGGTCAGGGAAATGAAGATGAGTGAATCCCTCCATCTGTCCTCCTACATTTGTGCATGCACGTAAGCAGAAGCACAGAAACAAAGTTATACATGAGAAAGAGTTAAATGTTTGTGTGGAAATTTACGATCTTGATATCATCAAATATAAAATGTGCAGATGAAAATGTGCTATAACAATATTTGCACTATCCCTGATGTTTCCTCCTGTGCATTTATTTTCATGTCTGGATCTATCTAAATTGCTTCTGCTCTCAAATCTGTCTCATCTTAGATGTCTGAACTGTGTATTCATATCTAACTTAGATCAAAGTGTGATGTCATAATTATCTGTGGACTTTCTTGCATAATTGGCTTTTTAGTGGATCAGTGATCTGACCTATAACTGACAGCACAGGTCTGTAAATTACTTTTACACTACCAACAGGAATAATAGCAGGCAGTAAGGCTGGTAATAAGCTGCATTTTTATGTTATTTAGTAACAGCAGTGTTTTATCACTCATTTATGGAGGAAAAATTACTGAGTACAGTTCCTACCAAAGACACGATATGCAGTTCACCATTGACATATATGTGGTATGTCAATTTATAATATTGTAGGGAAAAAAAAGGTAATTTAAAGGATATGAGTAATCTAATGAAAGATTAAAACAATTTAAAATAAAAACACAGTGTAACAACAATGAACAGTCTGATATGTATGGCCTTTGCACTGATGCAGAGAGCACACTCCTTCCTTCTTCACCCCCACTCTGCCTAAATGTAAGCTCTGCATGTTTCAGTTCTTTGCCTTTGCAAAGTGTATAATGATTTCTAAAAGACACAACAAAGAAAACTAAAATCTCAGGGAGTTCGTAGAGGTGGCAGGAATTTTCACTATAGGTGCTGTGGAGAATCCTGATTGATTTTATACCCCCTGCCCTTCCTGGAGTGCTCCTGCCATGTTGCAGAGTAATGGCTGATGAACCGATTATAAGCATTTAAAAAAAAAAAAGGCTTTTATACATGCTTCTATGATATTCAGAACAAAAGAGCTTATGCTATTAATGCATTTTGCCAAAAAGTGGTCAAATTTGAAAAGGAAAGCTGTTGTTTATGGGCAAGTTTCATACCTCTGAAAATGTAGACTTTATTTTGAGTTTGCTGAACACAATAACTACAATGTTAACCATGAGAAGCAAGATAATGAGTGCATTTTATGTAAGATATTATTAATGAAACGTTACTCTGTGCCTTTTTAAAAAAACAAAACAAAACACACAACTGTGCCGTAAGGAGTCAGTTCTTGCCCTCCCAGCTCCCTCTTCAGATGCAACTGAGACAAAGGCCGGGTGCTATTGGTGTAGCAACCAAACCAACTCCCCCAATGCATTAAAGCTGCCTTTTCTCTCATGGAAGAGCCTTGGGTTATCCCCACCATGACCTGCAGAAGTTGTAAACACTGTACATGCCAACATATGCTCTCCTGGGAAAAGAAAAGGTTGGTGACTTGAACTAGGGTTTTGTCTCTGGTAAACTCCCCACTAACCATAGCACAAGTGCTGACAGAAGGAACAGTCCAAAGGCTTCTACTTCCCATTGAAACAAATGCTTACTTCTAATTTTATCCAGGAAAAGAGGGAACAGATGCCCTTCAGGACACATTTTGCCTTTGAGCAAGTACATGGGGGAAGTCCAGAAACCTCATTAACTAATGCTTTGTGTCTTGTGGTTGAGTGATAGTGATGCCTAACATGGAGACAGTATTTCAGCAAACCAGAACTGGTGCCAGTCTGATGTTTGAGAGGATATGCTGGTGTTCAGTATTCATCAAGGATAATATTCACTGCTGTAGAAGGCCTTTCTTTGAACTGTTGGATCATTTAAATACTAATATACTTAGTGATGCTCCCCAGCTTAAGTCAGTCACCCCAGCCAAGTATTTTTTAGACATGTTTCTATGAAATTACATTAAAATAACAATACCAGGTAAAGTCAATCTGGATTACAAGTAGGATAACTTTTGGCAAAGCTGTGGAGTATGAAGTTAGCAACTGTAATGATCAAGTGTTTGCAGTGAAGTTTTACTTTACAGGCTGTCTGGAAAGGGGAACAAGATGGGAATGTTAAGCCCACCAATGTGGAGACAGCTGAAGTCCTTGTCCTAGATAGAAATGTTAAACCGTGTTGCATGGTGCACTCAGCTGTCTTGGCAAAAGGTCCATGCTCTGCTATTTGGTGGCAGAAAAAAAGAAAACCATCAATGAACTATAGACATTACAAGATGGCGAATTAAAGCTACAGTGTGGAGCTAAGCATGTGTTTGGTGACTGAACATATAGGTACTCCTGATCCACCAGGTTCCCATCGCTCCCCTTTCAGAAAGAAGGTGGATTTCACAGCTGGTACATGCCCACCTCTCACTGGAAAAAGCTAGGTTCAAATTTCATGTTAACTGC
The DNA here is from genome assembly GCF_963082525.1 of Nesoenas mayeri. Taxonomy (NCBI): domain Eukaryota; kingdom Metazoa; phylum Chordata; class Aves; order Columbiformes; family Columbidae; genus Nesoenas; species Nesoenas mayeri. The sequence goes on from NC_137548.1 coordinate 38,762,802, forward strand.
CTCTTTCCTTCCCTGTTTGCCAGCTTACACTACTATTTTTACAATATGCTCAGTAAAATTCAGCCTTTGAAATGCTGAAAAACTTTTGTTTTGTTTTAGCTGTGCTATAAATGGGGAAGTGTTCTGAGATTACCTGTTTCTGACTGGAGTGGAGAGCCATTTCAGCCACGTGTTTGTCATCTGCCAGAGCTGCTTAATTGTGAAACTACACTGTGGAGAGCAGCTAGTGGGTAAATAAATGAAGAGAAACCCAGCTATCACAAAGCAAATCTCCACAAATGCCTTGTGATATAGGTTTCATACAAGAAACGGTATTTCTCAGACTTTTGCTAAAAGCTTTTTCCCTGTGAGAACAGTCGGGCAGGGAACAGGTTGTCCAGAGAGATCATGCTGTGTCCATGCTTGGAGGTATTTCAGACTCGATAGGACAAAGGCCTAAGTAATGTGGTCTCACCTCACAGATAAGCCTGGCTTGAGGAGACGATGGTAGTAGAGACTTCCTGAGATCCCTTCCAGCTTGAATTTTCCTGTAATCTTATGAAGTTCTTAGAAGTAAATTAAAATGACGTAAGAATGGATACTTAGGAAGAAACGTGTGTAGTGTCCATGATCTGCAAAATTTCTCTATGACTTATGTAACAGCTCAAAAGTGCTACTTTGCTGAAACTGGGTATTGATTGCATTCTACATCAGCTTAGCAAAGCAAGCTTGGGGACTTTTGGTCCTTCCATTTCAGTTGCATTTCCAGAATTTTTGCCATCATATATACAGGAACACTTGCAGAAGTGATCTCTGGTTATATTAACAGCAACTCTCTTTGAATCATGCGTAAGGAAATCAGTGTATTGGTCCAAGGAATGGCATGGTATCAGTGGAGAAGAGTTGAGGACTGACTTTTGACACTGGAATTAGTTTACGCACTCACCACTTTCCTGATTTATACTGTTCAGTTGGCAGGACATAGTGATTTGGTCTGTGATTACTTCCAAGTCAGGCAAGGGAAGTTGCTATGAAATTTAGTTTAACAGTAGCTTGCATTAATCCTTCAGTGAGGATTTTCAGAGAATTTGGAGTGGTGGTGTGTTGCTGACTTTTGTGTTTAAAGCAGAGAAAGGGGAAAAAACATGTCCTAGTCACCTGCAAACCCCATTTATCAAGCAGCCAGTTGAAATAGGTTTTGGAGCTAACAGACCCTACCATTGTTCTAGTTGTTTCCTTGCTTCGATTCTATTTCGATATTTTCAACTCCACATTTATGAAACATTTGTTTTCATCCTAAGGGATGGTCTGTTATGTGACCCCAGGGACAGGTTGGGTCAAACTTCACTTCTTAATTTTGATTCTGTCCTTGCCAGGTCATGCCTCTCGTGCCTTTAGATTATCTTCCAGAAATCGCCCCAAAGCTCAAAGCTTGTACACAAAGCAGCTCCCTTAATATAAGCAAATGATAAAAATGAACAAGAAAGCTTAGAAATCCACATCATATGCAGGTTGTCTGTGATGGAAACAGACTGATACTTCTCTTTATTCAAAATCAAGGTTGCATAGTGCATAAACTGCTCGTGTTTCATATTTGGTGAATAAAATTAGTGAGGTGATAAAATTAGTGAGATGATCATGATGGAAGTAGTATGTGATGATGTTCTTTTCCATTAGTGATTTTGTCCAGGAGCAAGCTGGCCTTTTGAAAAGCAATTAGTAAACATAAATGTCCTTTGAGAGATAAAAGAAGAGCCACTGTGGCTTGCTTTGAGATAGCAGCAAAAGTTTGTTGCAAGTCTGCTAACAGTTTGTGTCATAGTGAAGGGACATAATGAGATAATCTTTCATAACACAGATCTTGGAATGAGGCCAGCATTGCATACCATGTCCTGCCTATTCATGCTTTGCATGAATAAGATGTTAATGAAGTCGTTGCCATCCATTTTGGCCTGACGCGGAAATTAAGCCTTGCTGCTTTCTGTAACTTCTCACAAAGCATTCATCCTCCTTTCTACAGGCGGATCAGCACAGATTTCCATTTCCTCGTAACGATCCTTTGGGGAAGCGTGAGTCCCTAGGGGACTCTCATTCCATACACGTTTCGTTTAAGTGCATATCAGCAAAATGTTTCTCTGAAGAAGTGCTGACAGGTTTTCAGTCTGAGGAACAGACAGTCCCAGGACCATTGCAGATCTATGCTTTCAGCTTTATCTTCTACCAGTATGAAGTGTAGGACATGACCTAAGTGAAATTGCACAAATAACTGAGGAAACCCACTTGTCTGTCAACAGAGTTGGGTTGTAAATATCTAGAGACCTTTCTGACAGAAATTTTTGAAAAGCAATATTCCAACCTCACTGACATCAAACATGCACCAGCTTGTTTGTGGCACTTGAGGAGCGGTGATAATTTGAGGGGCTCTAAGAGAACAGAGATTGAAAAGAGAAGGGAGTGGGAGACAACTTTTCCCCCCATCACTCCCATCTTCTTCTGTGCCTTAGCTTTATTATAATAGTAACAGGGATTTCTGAAAACTTGAAACAGCTCTAGAACAGTTGAGTGTTACTGGGGAGCCCAGGCAGTAGCATGGTTGGAATGGGAAGGATCAGTTCTGTGGGTGTATTAATCTGAAAACATGCTCTATTATTTCCTTGACAAAAGTCTATTAGCTGTTGTGATAGAAGGTAATTTCCATTTGGATGTCCATGGAATATAAAATGAGTCATGTATTTGTCTGGAGGAAGAAAAATAGCGTAGCAATGTTGTATAAAGTGGTGCTAGAATGAGATATGTCAACAGTGTATTGAAATATATAACATATTTTACTTAAATTAAAACCACAAAATTATAATATATTAATATCAATAAACTACAACTAAATGGGAATTTTCCCCCCTACTTTCTATTTTCTCTTGATTCGTTGTCTTGTACACCAAGGATTTGGCCAATTTGTCTGTGTCACTCCTAACAAAGATGTCCTGAGCATGACTTTGTAGTCTTTGCTAACTACCAAACGTCCCGAAAGGGCATCCCGCTTTTCAGCATGAGATCAGCCCTTTGTTTTTTTCGGCCTGCATTCTCCTCCTCATGACAGGATCATATATAAAACCCAGGAAAAGTTCACGGTTTACAGCTAGGATCCTCACTGTAGTAAGTTACAAAGACCACTCCTGAATTTTGATTTTCTCCTGCTCACTGGGCAGTTGCTTGAGTGTCCTCAGCTGCTTTTTTTCCCCTTAAAAGAACTGCATATGCAGATGAAGAGGACCAGATTCAACAAACACTGGTGCTTCCAAGTGTTACTCTGTGTATGATCTTGGTGAAAGCAGATGGTCATCTGACTATCAGTTGCTTTTTGCAGTACCCTAAGATGTTTGTAGTAAGCTAGAGGCCACAAGTCAAACCTGTGCTTAGTTTTATGGCAGTCTTTTTTATGGAAGAAAAGCAAAAGAGTCTTGAAAGCATGGAGGAGCAGAGAGTGAGGCTAGTCTGATTTTGTTGAGAAGTACTACAGTATCTTCATTTCAGGAAACCAAGTAGAAACAAATGACAAAGAGTGAACAATTTGCACTTCTGTGGCATCCTTAATATTTGGTGACGTTAGTTTTATGTTTATCCTTTTAATTCAAAAGTATCCTGGAGATATTGACAAATATTTTCATAGAATCATAAAATCATAGGATAGTTTGGATTGGAAGGGACCTTCAAAGTTCATCCAGTCCAACCCCCTGGAATGAGCAGGGACATCTTCAACTAGATCAGGCTGCTCAGAGCCCTGTCCACCCTGGCCTGGAATGTCTCCAGGTCTGGGGCATCCACCACCTCTCCGGACAACCTGGGCCAGTGTTTCACCACTCTTGTCATAAAAAAAATTTGTCTTTATATCTGGTCTAAATCAATCCTTTTTTAGTTTCAAACCATTACCCCTTGTCCTTTTGCAACAGGCCCTATTAAAAAGTTTGTCCCCATCTTTCTTATGAGGGTCCTTTAAATACTGAAAGGCCTCAATAAAGTCTCCCGAGAGTCTTCTCCGGGCTGAACAAGCCCAACTCAGTCTGTCCTCACAGCAGAGCTGTTCCAGCCCTCTGATCATTTTTGTGGCCTCTTCTGGCCCCTCTCCGACAGGTCCATGTTTTTCCTGTGCTGAGGGCTACAGAGCTGGACGCAGGACTCCAGGTGGGGTCTCACCAAAGCAGTGTGGAATCACCTCCCTTAACCTGCTGGTGAATCCCATCTGACTCCAGCAAGCGTGATGCCCCATGTAGGCCATCATATAATTGAAAAAGCCAAAACTATGGCAGTGACACCAGCCATGGAGCTCTGTGTTAATAGACTGGGTCTGTCTGTTGCTTCCAGTGTCACTACCTGTAACTGGAAGGAGAGAGTTAAAAATAACCTGTGCTCCTGATTCCCTCACCAACTGTCCCAAGGCCCTGAAATCTCTTGGTTGCCCTTGAACGATGTATTTTGGCCTTGTTGACACCTGTATGAAATAGTCTGCTCTTCTGTAAATGTGATGTAGACTGAGGGGTTTCTTTATGCACTACAGGAAATATATGTGATATACAGAAGTGTGAGTAATTTGACACTGGAATGGGTGCGCAGTGAGCCTCTGCAGGCTCCGTCCTTGAAGATGTCCGAACCTGATCTGCCTTTGAGGTTAGCCTCCAAAGTTGGACCAGATGTCCTCCACGAGTTGCTCCCCAACCTGAATTACTCTGCTCTTTTCTAAAAACAGGATCTCCTGCAGCTGATTTAAGCAAGTGAAAACCAGGGCAGCTGTCTACAGCCCAGGTCTGGGGGGACTTGTTGTCCCTGTGGGCTAAATTAAATGTAAGTGTAGTCATTGAGTGTGCAGAGGTGGGAAAGGAGGAGCCCAGGATCAGGCTCTACCGGGACCTCCCATGTGTCTCATTGGTGTCTCTTTTGTTTTCCATGCCTACAGCACTACTTGTCATGTTTCTTGGAAATGTTCTTCATACTCCAGGGACAAACCCTGTTGCCCTTAACTGCAGTGGTAAATCTTCCAGTAACTGTAGCTACAATTTGATCTTGGGTCACTGTTGCCATCCACTCATTCCCACAGATGGCACCTCGCACATATCTCCTTGGTTAAATTCGCATGCTTCTGTTTTCCATAAAATTAATATTTTTAAGTGGACAAGTAAACTCTTTAGGCTCATTCCTTAAAGAATGATTATGCTCTTATGTCTGTGCACTAAGCTAGTGAATACTTTTAGTTAACTTTAAACAGTTAAATCTCAAATATTCTCAGATAATAACCTAAATAGGTGGATACAATGCATAATAAATATTGCTTGAAATATAAAATGTTGGTTGCAATAGATTTGTTGTTTTGGTGTACAAAGTCAAACTAAAATAGAGTGTGGGACTTTGCAAGCTGCTCTCTCAAGATAAATAAAATGAAACTTAAGAGCCTAAATTTTGACGTCATTGTTTTAGAGAACATTGCAGGTAGCCTGTCCTTGTGCAGGAACATTTGTCTGAGGGTTCTAAAATTAACCCTTGTTGAAGGAACAGAACTTTCTGAAAATGAAATAAAATTTGAACAGCCTTTGAGTGATAGACAGCCGATGAAAGAAATATTAGAAATATAAAATCAGGCAAGAGTCTAGTGAGAATTTGTAGCTCTCAGTTGCAGTATGGAAAAATCACAGATCCTGTGGGTATTTTGAATACCTAAATCATTAGCATTCAGTCTTAGACTATTAGAGTCATTTTACGTGTCATGATTAAAGTCATTTTGCATATAATTATGTAAACTCTTTTGATTTGGCCTGATGTATTCTTTTAACACCAGGCATTAAGCTGTATTCTCAGCACAGTAGTACACAAGACTTTATTTTCAATTTCCTTGCAATTTAGTAAAATATAAAGAAGTAGTTACTGGAACTAATTTATAACGTTTTATACATCCCGGAAAGAGAAGATCCTGTTATTTGTTGAATCTCTCCTAGTGTCTGCTAAGATTGGATATCTGCTATGAGACAGATTTTAAAATATTTTATAAGTTTAAAACACATGAATGTCTAAAATACTAAAAAAGATGAAGAAAAATGAAAACAGGAATAAATAATCTTTCATTTGGTTTGAAATTGTATCTATCCATTTTTATTTTGACTAGCATTTTTTGAAAGAAAACTATTTAATGAAATGTCAAGTTTGGCTTTTTGTGCAGCATAGCATTCCCCGTGGTGATAATACCCTGTTGTATAAAGTTTGATACCTGTGAATTGTGAATTTTCTGAAATACAAATTATTGTGAATTTGGAATCTGTGATCTTTTAAGTGAACGTAACTTTAATTGCCGTGTTAGTAAAAAGTGCTAGCATTTAAATATATATTTTGAAACGTATATTTTTTTGAAGAGGAAGACCTGCTGTAGCAAAGTCCAGAACCAGAGCAGTGACTTGAAGACGGCTGGTTTTGTCTCGCTCTTTGCTTTTGTAACTTTGTGAACTCCTGCTACCCTGTTTCTGCAGATCTTGGCAAGAAGGAGTAAGTGTGCTGTCAGGAGGTGTTGGGTGAAGCTGCCAAGCAGGCAGAGCAGCCCCTGCCTCCTGTAATCTCTGCCTGCAGGCACCTACCACTGCTGGTCCTTGCCTGGGTTATGTATTTGCCCCATGGAGAGCCTCCGGCTACTCGCTGCTGTTGCAAATCGCTCCCTCTTCCCTGACAAACTAGTGACCACAAAGTGGTCTTGGGAAGTTAGGACTAGCTTTGGCAGATGACACTAGGTTTTTTGTTGTTTGGGTGGGTTTTTTTGTTGTTGTTGTTTTTTGTTTTTTTACCTTCTGCCTTTAGGACAGGAAAAATTAACAGCAAAGTTTACTTGCATTGTCACTGACATAACGTATTTCTATTGCTAGAATATTTTCCTGATTTTCTTTCAAGGTGCTGGCATTTAGATGTCTTCTGTTGCCTAAGGGAGATCTAATTTTATTCTTGTGCAGCTTTACGCAGTTCCTGTGTCATTGATGAGATAGAGCTGTTAAGAGTCGGAATAAGGTGAATTATGTGTGAGTAGTAGGAAAACATCCCCTTACTATGGTAAGGAAAAAGGAAAAGGGGCATCAGTTATCATTGCTTGGGTTGAATACCTGCAATATATGGTCATGGTTAGATTTTGCTGTAGTATCTGAAATTATCATCCTTCTTTAATGAGGATGATTAAGGAATAGTTCTGAGAGACAAAACCCGCAAAACCTATTTCGACGACAATTGTCCCATGATGCTAGGTTTTGCATTCCTCTCCCTGCCTTTCCCTCAGTGAGCCAGTAATGATATTTCCAAACTCTCGCACCTGGTCACTTGTGTTTTCCCAACGCATCTATCATCTTGGAATTTGTGGACTCATAACAGTCTGCTTAACTGGGTTGAAACTGGCCAATTGATTGAAGAGTAAGAGGTCTGAACGACAGACAGATGGACACAGACTGATACATAGACCGTACTACCACATGAGCATTGTGTCTTCAGGAAGAATTAAGTCTGAAAATAACTCTCTCGAGGAGAGAGTTATTTGCCTAACTATGCAGATTACATACCTCCATGATAATTTTAACACATTTGATAAGATATGGAAAAAGCCAGTGTTTTGTCCTGACTCACTAGAAGTGCAGGTGGTAGGGGAAATCTATTGGAATGGGAGACTTTTAATTATGAGGGTGACAAAAAACAGAAACTGGAGCAAATCTTGGTGTTGGGAGAAAAAAAATAATTTTGAGTGGTGCAAAGTCTGCAGAGTTTAATGGGGAAATAAATTCACTGTTTTGCCAGACTGATACCAGCTTTCCCCAAGCTGTCCTTCCTTTGTTACTTGACTGTGACCACTTTAAGGGGTGGCAGAGGAGACATGAGTACGTTTAGGCCACTCCATATTTCACCACCCTGCAGAGGCTGACTGCCAGAGTACCAAACATGGAGATAGACTCAGAAATATATCACTGTTCTTGAACTTTAAAGTGCTACTAAAATTAACTTGCATCCACAAGAAGCTGTCTGATGTCTTGCATCTGGCACCTATGACCAGTCCCTTTGGGAATCTGGGCCAGCAGCCGAAACCAGATGCCTGGCACTGAGTGGGAGCTTCTCCCAATAATGCAGGTAGTAAATGCATTTTTTTTTTTTTCTATCTTTTTTCTTATCTTTAAATTTTATTTGTCTATGTAATATTTTCTGTTCTAAAAGATCATCAAGAAGGTCCTTCAGCATGGCCTGTCAGCACTTTGCTGTAGAGATGGAAGATGGAAAAGAAAGTGGACTGTTAACACTAGAAAGTCTCATGGTGCCCATGCAAGGCAGGATATCATGTTTAGACATAGTTTTGTGGTGTGTGATCCCATTCCAAGACTGAAGTCAAACTCAATTATTTAAAATCACATCCATGTAGGTATAACTGTAAAAATGTCTGAGAGTACCAGCTAATTTCACGTGAGGTACTGAATGGGCTTTATTGCTTTTTAGTGGACGTACACTCTAGTTCATCACAGCAATCACCACGATATTAAAGTACTATATGCGCATGTATGCACACCCTTGAGGATCAAATTGGTATGTAGGAAGTAATTCCCTTACATCTCTCTCGAGGGTGGACCTCTAAGCCATTTTCATAATAGCATTTTAACAATCCATTAAGAGCCTCCAGTCTTCTTAGTGATGAAATCCATCACTTGCTCAGCATGTGTCCTTTAATGCAGCAGTCTTGCTTAAAATCGCTGCTTATCCAATTATTATTTTTTTTCACTTGGTTTGCAGCCAATATCAAAAAGTATAATGTCCACTTGCCAAGTAAACAGAAAAATCCATCAGTGCCTGTTTCCATTTACCAAGTCTAGGGTATTATCGTCACATTTGGGCTTTTTATTTTCCTGGTAATAGCAATGCTTCAGTTTGCCCTCACGTTTAAAATACAGATGTAAATTCATGCATTTGCCAGTGTTACTCAGTGAAGTCTGTCATTGTGTCAGTGTTTGTTCAGCCTACCCAGTGACCTGGCACTTAGCAAGCAGCAAAGCTTTTCCTCTTAATAATAGCAACAGTTGCTGGAAGAGCTGATCACTCCTTTACAAATAATAGAGTGGCCATTTTTTCACCTTAGAGCTGATGCTCCCCAATGCAAACCATAACAGTAAGATATGTCCAGTGTTGTTCCATATACTAGTTCTTGATTCTGAGATGAAAATAAAGATGAAGGTGATGCATTTTCAGATTTCTCTGAGGAGTCCTTCTCCTGCATGAAGGGGGAGAGAGTGAGCTCCCTTCCAGCTATGTGGGGTTGGAGGTGAGCAGTTGTTACTGGTCCATGCATGTACTTATTGTTTTACAAACATCTGGAAGATGATGTTGCTCAGATTAAAGTTGTTAAATCAGCAGGTAAATCCCACGCTTATTGCAGTGTTTAGACAAAACACTAGATAGATCATGGGGAGCAGAGAGGGGATAGTAGGGCTTTAAAAATAAGGTAATGGATTCCTTCTGGTTTCATTAAATGTTTACCCGTAAAATTTGGTACATTTATATGCATTTCTTCGCCATGCTCTACTGCAGAAATACTGCTGAGATGTCACCCAGCAGTGTGGTCCCCTATCACTGTGATCCCTCATCACTGCTCTTACTGGGTGACAGTTTGTGCGTTTCTTCATCCGTTTTTATGTGTCATGGCTGGGGCCTCGTGGGAAAGGCTGCCATGGCAAAGCCAAAAGTATTTCTCCCAACCTTCCATCATTTGCTCACTGCTCTCCACCGTCCCAGGCTTATGCCTTCACTGTGCCTCAGGGAAGCACTGTGGTAGCTTGTCCCTTCTAGCCTGATTCAGAAAAATACCCTTTTTCTCAGGTGGTCACTTAGTAACAGGGGCTGCTTAGATGCAGAGAGCAACCTAGCTGCTGATAGTGAATGCTGCAGGAGACCCATGAGCAGTCAAAGAACACAAGGTTCTGTGAATAATTTTGTTAAACAGAAGATGGAAGTATTTGGCTTGGAACCCATTTCAGCTAAGAGTCAGCACAATTCAGTAATAGCAAAGAAAAAGAAAAGGACAGGGAGCAAGCTCTAGATTATGGTAGTTCTCAGTCTGGAGCTAGGGTAGGTCTTAGAGCCTGTATATTTTCCTTAATTGACATCTTGCATAAGTGCCTTCAGATGTGTTCCTTCCATTTGTTAAACATTAAAATATGAAATAACATGATATTATCTTCCCACCCCCCCTTAATATTTTCTGATCAGTGTGTCAATCTATAAGATGTTTTTTACCTGTCAGATTCTCATATTCAGCCTGGGATCTGGAAATGAAACCGAGCTGCATTTTTGTGTGTATGCATGTGTGGTTTTGTTTATTTTTTGGTCATCGTTGTCATTTTTTTTTTTTCCCAAGTGTGTATTATTGTAAGTTATAAAATTACCCCATCATATTTTGTACCGTAGTTACAAAAGATACAGTACTCCAATTTAAGTGGCCATTGGCCATCAGCATTGCTTATATGCAGGTCTAGGTGCTCTCATTTAATTTCAAGCACCATGTGTTTCTTCAGATGTCTAAAATGAAGCTAGAGAAACCTTATTCTGCTCTTCATGCAAAATGTTAAGTATTGTGGGGTGGGACTCTCTATATACTCAGACTATTCGCTTGGCCAAGTTGCGTATGATCAGAGCTATGTACTTTAAGCCAACACCTAAACCCTCGGGATTCCTTGGGGTGATAAAACTAAAAGCTGTCACTTAAGTAATAAGAAATATGAGCAGTGAAAATACAATATTTTGGCCGTTGCTCCACAGGAAGACATAGCAGAAGATAAAATCCTTGGAAATGGATAAAGAAAGAAGGAAAATTGCATATGCTTTTGTGTGTTTGTGTGTATATACACATCTATATATGAGTCATGGTTGGAAAATGGGGCCTCAGCAACAGAAGGTAAGAACTCCATGTTTATGGGGAGTTTTCATTCATTCCTTCCTAACAGCAGAACATAAATACAGACTTTTGTCACACTCTTGCACAGTAGTTGAGTGCTGTTAACATTAGGAATGTCTAAGCTATTGCTGTCTATTACTGTCACTGGTCTGTACTCCCTTCTCTTAAGTCTGTAGTGGCATTCACACCAGTTCCAAATAACATAATGCAAGAGCAATATATCAACAGAATTTATGACTCTGTTTTAAAAACTGTGTTTGAAAGGTGGGATACCTGCTCAAAGTCAGTGCAATTACAGAGTCAAAAACTGATGCAGTGGAAAGATTAATTAAGCCCCATGCCTTTATTTTTCATCCTTTTGTCAAAAAATTTCCATGGTTGGTAGCTGGAAAAAAAAAGAGGGGAGGCAGGCAAAAAAGCATTTGGATGTCTTGTTTGTATAGGAGTGTTGAGTTCTTCAGTGAAACATCAGACAGCTCAGGCCACTGGAAATGGGGCTGGGGAGAGAGGCACTTGTGAGGCATTTGTTCTTTTTGCTAATTGAAAGGGAAACTACAAACTCCAATGCTTCACTGTTCATTACTACCATCTGCCAACAGAGTGGCTAGTTATCTGTGTGTTCTAAGCTCTCATTCTTTCTTTAAAATTATTTTGCTTTTGTTCTCACATTCTCCTTTTGGCTAGAATGAAAACTACTCAGCAGTATGTTAGACCGTTCCAGGTCTTTCCCAGATCACTTTTATGGTAATAGGGTGATGTGAAAAGAAATACTGATCTGCAGTGAGAGTGTTTAGTAATGTATGCCATAAGCCACTCTAATCAGACATGCTATGATTTTTGTACGATACATAGTGCTGCAGGATATGAAGAGAAAAGCAAAGCTTCTGTGCACAGTCACACAATGGTTCAGAATCCCAGAAATTTAAAATGAGAGAAGTCCACTAAGCCATTTTACCAAGTCCCCTTAATCCCATCTGTTTTGTTCCCTGCGGTCTTATTTCCCTGTATTTTCTGTACTCTCATCCTAAATGCATCATGAGGTGGGCTTCTGCTGTTCCCATTGGGAGGCAGCGGCAGAGCCTGGGAGGGTCTCACTTTGGGTGACACCTGCTGAGAGTTGTGCAGAACCTCCCTGGCTACTGTGCTGGTCTCAGGGGTGAGCGCTGCTCATTCATTTCCAGTTGAAATGGTGGGAATTGCTGATCTACCATACCAGGTTAGGTTCCTTTGTTTAAAATGTACTAGGGGGAGATCAACTCAAAATATGAATGTTATACATTAAGTGTGCTTTGATTTTTAAAGGTGACGTTCCAGGATACTGTAATTGGCACCTTTAAATTTAAATTTAAATTTAAATTTCAATTTCAATTACAATTATTATGATCACACTTGCCATTGTTACTCAAAACAATCAGAATCTTAATTTCATCTTTGCTGCCGGTCCGTGTGAAGAACAGGGGACTTTGAAGAACTTGCCAAACTAACTCCTTGTACAGGTGTAATTGCTTTGTTCAAATATGCGTCTGTTCTGCAGGTTCACTCTTAAGACCAGATATTGAAGAGTTATCTTCTAATGTCAGAGGAGTGAAAACCAAGGGAGAACAGTTTTCTTCTCTCTTCCAACTCCTTTATTCTTTTGTGGAAGGAAGTTCCACTGAGTAAGCTGTAAGCCAACTGTTTTCCCCTTCAGGGATTTTGGTGCGAGAGAATGGCTTTTTAATGATAAGGCAAAATTATTTTCCTCATTTTATAACTGGCAGAAGCAGTGTGCATGTAAATGACTTGTCAGTGAGACAACTGAAAAAATAATCCATTACATTTAATTTTAAGTGGCAATAACAGGAGTAAAAATTACATTGTGATAGCCTTTAAAGGTCCTAATTAACACTGTGGCTTGGCTGTACGGGTAGCTTTGCACAAATCCATAAGTTGGAGATTTTGTGATTCAAGGGTGCAAGCATCTGAAGGGTAGGGAGATGTCTGTGAAATACATACACGAAGAAATGCAATAAGGAAGCAGTACAACTCTGTTATGGAGTAGGAGACAAAGGTAGGGACTGTGAGGGTAGAAAAAAAAGGGGAATTCAGAGTAGTGTGTCATCTGCTGAAATGTGAGCTTGTGTACTGCTGGGGAGAGCTGCAGTGGACTAGGAGCCCATTGTGCCTAGCGAAGCACAGACACTGAGCAAAAGCTTGTTCTTGACCCAAGCGGCAGTGCAGGGAAATGTGGACAGCGATGCCCTTGGTTGGAAGCTTCAGGAGCAGCTGTTTACGCCTTCTTGTCACTACCCCACTGCTTCCCTTCACTCCCTTTTCTTGGAATGTAGGAAATTGAGGAAGGGGAGGGTCACCAAAACATACCAAACTCCCAAATCAAATCAGCACAGGCAAATTTTGACAGAGGCTTGCCTAAATTGTTCTTTAAAACCTCCAGAATGAGTGATCTTTAAAGTCTCTTCCAACCCAGGCTATTCTGTGGTTCCATGATTCTGACCCACACAGTCAGTGTTCTTCTTGCCCCTCTAATTCTCCTTCTGATGAGCAATGGGTCATCTTTATGCTACAGTTTGTGAGTAACTCTAAGTATTGCTTGTGTGCAGTATACTTGTGGTGTTAGGGATGCCTGAGTTCATTACCACACTTCAGCAGGAGATTACTAGGTCATTCATGCTCCACTAGTACACTACATTCCCTTTACTTGAAAAAAAAAATAGCTATAAAACAAAGAAACAAAGACCCCTTTTACTCAGAGGTCAGAAAAGCAAAAATAAAGTGTCCTCACAGAAGTTTGAGCTACAGTTTTCAAACCTCACAGACTGGTGAAGTCAGCCTGAAAATACAAGAGCATTTGATCAGAAATATGCTAGTTTATTTCCAGACTCATACAGAGCCAGGAATTCTGTAACCTATGTCTTAGTGAAGTATTTTGATTTCTGCAGGGGCCAAGTGCTCTGGAAGTGGAAAGTGCTACTGTATTGTTAATGCTACTTCAATTAGGCAATTCAATATCTGTGGTACACTGCAAAGCAGAATAACTCATGCAGCTTTCCCCACCTGTAGCAGAGATCCAACACCTTCATCCTAATGAGGGAAGCCTGTGGTGCATGCGAAGTGGGAACTGGAAATCAATGAATGAGTTGGGGATTTCATCTTCTGGGTGGCAAATTGTAGAACCAGCTGGTTGACTTGACATTAAGCAAATGCTTCCAACCAGTTGAAATTATCTTCAGCATGTGGGCAGGAATCGCCTCTAGCCCTGTGAATTATTTCAGTCCAGCCACTCATGGCACCAGAGGCTGGAGGACAGTGACACCAATTCTTACAGTTCGTGGGTGCTACCAGCACCAGGCTCTGAGGGCTACACTTACCTTTTTCATATCATCTGCAACTACACAAATACTTACGTTAATAATTTCTCTTGACTCTCTGAATTGCCATCAGAACGAGACCTAAATGTCTGTGTGCCATATAGCTACTTTAGTTTGCTGAACAAATGGTTATCATCAAGGGTTATAAAATTCCCCAACATTGGACACTTTGAAGATTCAGCTGGATAGGGTGCTGGACCATCTTGTCTAGACCATGTTTTTGTCAGGAAAGCTTGGACCAAATGATCCTTGTGGTCCCTTCCACTCTGCTGTTCTATGACTCTATGAAAATAGCTGGTGCTCTGAACTCAGTCCATTGAATCCAGATGAATCGGTCACAGGAATTCATTTCACTGCACATTTTACCTCAAGAGTTTAGGATGCAGTTCCCAGCTGCAGCATACGGTCTTGTGGATTTCAAACACCACAGAAAGATAAATATCCTCTAATGATTATATTGATATATATGCATTTTTTTAGTGTCTAGTAAAGAGAAAACAATTCCAAAAGTGTCATAGGAATATTCAGGTTTAATTTTTTTCCTAAATGAAGAGATGCTATTTGTAAACATTCACATTTTTTTAAGTAATCCTATAAAAAAGCAGAGGGTTTTAAATGAAATTAACCTTATTAAATCAGTCTTTTACAGCACACAAAATAAAGCAATCTCTACCACCTTCCCCAATTCTTCATTCTAAAACAGACTCTCATTTGTTTGTAGAAGTACCACATTATTAACTGTACATACTGTCTGTCTGAAGTACAACAGCCTTGCACAATCCATAGAATAAGAAATATTTTAATTATCTTGAAGTGTGGGGTGATCAATGCCTGTAGGTCTTGCCTACTCAATGATGAGGATTTTCCTCTCTCATCAGTACATTGTTTTTTGAGACATTCAGCAGTTTGACTATGATTCCCAGAGAAATCTGCATTAATATTGTGACTTTTTGGTGAACAGATAAAGGGTTCCAGAGCTGTCAGTCCATCTCCTGTCATTTGTACTAAATATTTGTGTTAACGTGTGAAAATTGGCTGTTTTACACCTGAAATTCTTGAAACATGGTTTTCAGCTTGACACCGAAGAGTACGGTCCAGGCTGAAAAGGTGGGGTATGACATTATATAATGCCAAGTTAGATGCTTAATTTGGGAGGTAGAGCTCATATTTTCCTCTAATGCTTTTCTTTAAAAAAAATATAGATTGTCAATTCCTTATCCCTACCTGGCTCACTTGCTCTGAGTTGTGATCAGCCACTACTACAGTTCCAGCTCTTAAATGCTTTTCATCCCATGTCTGTGTCTTTTGTGGAGCCCTTCATAAACTTGCCCAAATTGACCCATAGGAGTATAGTTCATGGAGGATGCTGGCTTTATTTAATACGCAGCTACTGCTCTTGCAAGGTATCTGCAGTACAACACAAAGTATCATTTAGGCTTAACTTACATTTATGAGGAGCACAATGATCATGCAAGTATGGAGACACAGCAGGATTGAAAGGAAAAATGCTTGTTAGGGAAAGATGTGCTGAGATGAAATTAAGGGGCACATGGACCTGTTGTAATGGGGAGAGTGTAAGGAAAGCTCAGGCTTTCCCCGACTTCAGTTAGGCAAAGTCTTAGAAGCTGCCAGTCAAGATGAACTCTGTATTTCCCCTTCCCACAGCTGCTAAAGTGCCCTGGTGGGAAGCTCTTTGCCCATACGCAAAGACTCCCCAGGGGAGTGAACCACGTTGCTGGTGCTTGGCTAAGTGCATAAGCTGGACTTTGGGAAAAGGCTCTGTTTGTTGTTCCCAGTCCTTAATTTTGTTATCACTCTATTTAGTGTGCTTGTTGTGCTGAGATGCCTGAGCAGTGTGAAAACCTGTCTCCTTGCTCTTTTTCAAGGATAAAGAGTCCTCTAAAACAGATGCTGATTTCCAGAACGCCACAGCCCAGTACCAATTCCCCAGCACACCTCCTGCTACGTGCCCTGGAAACAGGTGCCAGGTATTCCTCCTGCCCTGCTCTGTGTACCTGGAGCTAGTAAAATGTTTGCTCTAGTTAGCATTAATCTGAACACAGACTTCAAGATGCCCAGTAGATCATGTTCCTTGGTTTAGCTGAACAATATATAGTCTTACGTGACCTCCCAGTTCCTTCTCTCTTCCCTGCCCCAGTATGCCACTCCCAAGAAAGCGTGCCATGATGAGTTGTAATGTCATTTTAAAGTCTGAACTGCTTAATGAAATTTCTGCTTTCTGAGAGATGCCTCTTTGCTGTCATTGAATTGCTTCCTGAGGTGGAGCATTATATTTTTGTTCTGCATAAATCTAGTTTCCACTGTGTTGTGGCTCATGTAGGTTAAGAAATGTCATCAGAAAGCCAAAAAAACACATGGAACAACATTTTATGCCCTGCAGTTGCTATAACGGCTGATGGAGTTACCAATCAGGCTTTCCTGCGAGCATCCTAATGAGGGCAATGAAAACAGTATCTCCATGTGCGTGATGCAGCATAACGCAGTGACAGGGGCAGTCATACCTGATCAAGAAAAGTAACAACTACTTTTTTATTTGTAAGAAGAATCTGGAAGAAAATTAATCTGTTTGTGATGTATGCTATGATTCGGTTGAGTCAATAAGCATGTGTTTATGTAGCTTGGGCATACTGCTCTGAATAAGACTGATTGTCTCATTAAGGAAAATGAGTCAGTGAGAATATTTTTAAATCATTTGCTATTGATTTAAGTGGTGTCATTGTTAGAGGGGTAGCTAATAATTGGGAAACAAAAGGACTTCTGGATTTGAAAGCACAGTGGAAATGCAAGGAATAAAGGACTGGAAGTACTCTCAGTGGTTACAGGTACAGACCAGTTTTCCTGGGTCTTTACTTTACTCTTTCCCATGACACTGATTCTCTGAGTCCAAGTAAAGCGCTTAACTCCTCAGAGCCCCACTGCGATAACAAAAGGCAGGTACTATGGGGATACTAAGAACTGCATCTCCATGTATAGCATTTGCCATGGTTGTGGCTGAATTACTTCGTAAGTATTTAAAAAGCAACTGTTAGTCATTATGTTCCTTTTTCTAAAGACCAAGAAGAGGATGGAATAGCGATTACCTACATTAGAACGGCAACATTGCTGCTGCCAGTTGTAACAGTACCTGCTGCTTTCCCTCCTTGCTTTTCTCTGTCTTCAGGAGGAAAAAAGTCCTTAATGGTGTGTGTTTGTATGAATGTGTGTGTGCGTGTTAAACTGTGACTTCAGATACAGGTAACTCAAAGAGAAATTACTTTTATATCTTGTCCTGCAGATGGGAAAGCCCTGACATTGTTTAATCTTAACATATATTTTTTTCCTTATAAGGGCCACCAGAGTTGTTTTTCATCACCTGCTAGTAATATTGTGCAGGAATTCATGCCTCCACAGAAATCTGACATCTGGCTGAGAAAGAGGCATTGAATAGGGGTGATAGAGGCCTAGATA
The DNA here is from genome assembly GCF_963082525.1 of Nesoenas mayeri. Taxonomy (NCBI): domain Eukaryota; kingdom Metazoa; phylum Chordata; class Aves; order Columbiformes; family Columbidae; genus Nesoenas; species Nesoenas mayeri. The sequence continues at coordinate 38,780,553 of NC_137548.1, forward strand.
GGACCTAGATAGGTCCTATTGTTGCAGAAATAATTTTGTTTCATTGTATAGCATTTACATTTATCTTAAAACATTCTAAAATAGATTATCTGTGTCTTAAGATTTTATTTTCAGATACTCCAAGCAGAAGAAAAAGATAATACTAACCATTGTGAAATAGGAGGTAAATAATTTTTCAGAAGTTTTTTCTTATTTTTTTTCCTATCTCCTCTGAAATGAGTTGACCTTATGGCTTGTTGAAAATGGTGAAAATATTGGCAATCTGTATGAACATTCAGATTCCACAGTACAGCAGTGCTGTGGAAAAAGGTAAATGGCAAGAAACAGAACAAATAATGGATTTCTAGGAGAAACAAATATTTGCTTCCAACATAAACCTTTTTTCTATTGTTGTTCTGATGAACTAGAGAAGGTGCTTTCAAATAACTGCTCTAATAGTGGAACATAAACGTGACAGCTAATTTCAGAAAATAACATGTACAGTTATTTTTCAGCTTTTTTAAATTGGAAGGTTACAGATCACACTGTAGTAATATGGAGACATTGCTGATTTCAAAGTAGAACAGAAACAGGCAAAACAAGGGAACAACAAAATCCTGACCACTTTAGATAGGTAGTTTTGCTGTAGTCAGGATTTCTGCTACTTACTGTTTTTCTTCTTGGTGAATTTAAGTATGTGCTTAGGTAGAAAATACCAATACCTGTACATTTACAGTCCTTCTTCCTTTTCAAAAAGGAGTCCAAGTGCTGAATCAAAGAAGGTCAACATCTTTGAGGTGTGCAAGTCTTTTCCATATCTTGGTGTCCATATAGAGATTGGAAAAGGGAAACATCTTTATATGTACTTGGACTTCTTAATCTGAAATTATAATCCAAAAACTGAGTTAACAATAAAATTCTGATTTACTAGATCTAGTTACATGTCATACCTCTCTATGTAAGTTAAAGAAAACATGTGATTTATAGAGGACGTTGTAAATGGAAAGCAAATGTGACTCATTTGGTGTCATCATTTTAATAGCACCCTGTAGGTCCTTGACTGATTACTTGGACATCTGCATGGGTTGAAAATGATGGGTGATGTAGCTTGTTTTGTTGGGTTTGGAAATGCTTTTTAGAGCAGAAAGTCTTCATTAAGTTTCAATAAATATTCATTTTCCATATACATGGTTGTGGAAGTTGATGCCTGTTCCAGGAGAGAAGAGGTAGTTTTAGGGGAAAAAAAAAAAGAGAGAGAGAGAGGAATGAGCAGAGCCAAAACAAACAGAAAATGGCATCTGGGATAGGTAACATCAGAGCCATAGCTCAAGGGCACCTGGGAGATGGTGCCCATGAAATGATCTAGATTTTTGAAGGACATAAGATGCCAAAGCCCTGCTGTTCCTTGCAAACAAATCACATCCTGCTTTACTGTTGGTTTTAGCCAAGATGGCAGTCAGCACATAAATCTAGTGTGTGGCCCTGCTCAGACAGAATATAACAGTATATTCTGTTATACCCAGCGGGAATGTATCACTTGCTTTTGAAGAGCATGGCCCAAAGGGTACATGGCAAAAGGATGCAAAGGGGTTGAAGGGATGTCAAACTGTGAAGGCTATAGCTGGAAGTTGTAAATTCCGTGTGAGGGGAGGCTGGGCTGTCTGACTATATCCACAGCATCCAGAGGATTTTCTGTCCTTTTCGAATACCAACAGCAGTCAGAGAGCGGAGGAATCCCGCAGTGACGGTTTAACCTTCTGCCTTAGTTCTTTTGTTTCAGGCTCGATGGAACATTTTAAATTAGTCACTAACAAATGAAGAAACAAACACCAACAGGAGGCTTACAGACGCATAAATCAATTTGCACATAACCCTGATGATAAGGAAACAATCATTAATGTCTCCTATAAATAAGAATGGTTTGGTTGCAGGAGACTGTGAGAAATTATAAGATTGAAGATAGCCCTGAGCTGAGCATCAGATTTGGTGGATTTGGTAGGTGAGTGATTTCTCAGCCTTATTCTCGTGACACAAGTTGGGGAAGGAAGGAGAAGTTCACCTTGAGGTGAAAGTCTGACGCCTAGCAATGCTCAGAGTCCCACATTAATGATAGCTTTTAGGTTGTCAGTTACCCCAGTTCACAGAAACCTTCTGTCCCTGTTGCACCAGTTAGCTCATTAATTCAGCCTGTGGGGTCGCTATACCTCTGGAGATGAAGGCCGAGAGCTTTCATTGCAGCTTTTTGCACAATTATGATTTGTCTAATAACTCTATATATTGTCCATAACAGCAAATCTTCTCAGCTTCCCTGTCTTCACCATTCCCTAAATGTAAATCTCCTTTCCTTTAAACAAAAGATTGGCCTCTGTAAGCCTAATACAATGATTTGTGTAATGAGTTTATTTAAATTCCTCCTATGCTTTATAAAGTTGCTTCTTTATCTTTACACTGTGGTTTAGATTTTATATTTTAATATATCGAGTGAGAAACTGAATGGGAGAAAAGATTTCCTCTAGCTTGTTATCTGCAAAGCCTTTCGGAGGGCAGATGCCACATTTAATGAACAATATTTAAAATAATGAAGTCTTGCTAAACTTGTGTTGTAAGGGTCAGTTTAGAAAAATCTTGTCTGAATTGTTACGCCTACATAATCACTGGTTGTAGAGCTATAGAAATGCAAAAGCCCTAAGTAAGAAGTGTGAATAGAAGTAGAATCTCTTGTGCCTCACATTTTGATGTTCACATAAGTAATGTGGCTTTGTTGGTCCCCTTGCATCTAGTTATCTTCCAGGCAAAGCTCTGAGCTTTCAACTGAGATTGTAAATGCAACTAACAAATAGCCGTCAGAGACTAATACTTTAGTTTATAGGTTGAAGTATTGCTTTCAGTAATAAGACATATTTTTGAAAGGAAAATTCCACTGAGTGTGTTCTTTGATTTAGGTTCATGTCCATGTATATTTTTGTAACATAAGTTTCCTTTTCTCCTTGAGTCTTCCAAACCCAGAAGCCACACGTGACCACTAAAGAGATGTAACACAAGAGAACCACAGCAGTTCAGGAAGTTATTTGCTGAGCATTTCCTTGTACATTTTTATAACTAAAATGTATTTTTCCCCAGCTTTGAAGGGGAAATGTGTATAGTCAGGTGGGTTTTTTCTGAGCTGCCAGCTCTGGAGACTATTGGTATATAGTTATTGGCCAGAGGTCTGCCTTTTGCTAGAAAACATTAATTACTGTGTGAAGACTATAAGATCAGGATAGATAGGGCTTATTATTTTCAAGATGGCATGGGAGGGTTTGTTGCTTTTTCTGGTTTCTGTGGTGGATGGAGAGGATACAGGTTGGGGGTAACCCTATACTAGCAGGAGGTTTGGGCAGTGGAGGTTTTTGAAAAACTCTATTCAGATGTTTATGCATTGTGTATCAACCCATAGTGCTCTTGCTTACTTGAAGTGGATACCCAGCCTGCTCAGGAAAATGAAGGGAAAGTGTGGCGAGGGCAGGAAATACTTAAAGCAAGAAATATTTGCAAACTTGGTTTAATTTAAAACTAAGGTCAATAAGAAGGGACTTGCTGAAATGAGATTATGCTTGCTGCAGAGTGGTGGCACTCCTGTTGTGTAAAATGCTCCCTTTATAATAAATTGCAGGGTAAATTTGACTGGTTTGAATCACTTGAGAGTACTCGCTCGGTGTTTGCGCTTTAGAAGTGGGATCTTACTGCATCTTTTGGTGGTGTCAGACCTCAGCTTGGAAAAGGAAATAATCCAAGTTACTGCAATCCAGTTCCTGTTCTGCTGGAGAAATTGTTTGCTTTGTAAGCACAGATTGTTTTTATTTCTCTATCCCCTGCAAAAGGTACTGATGCTTTTAAAGAACCCATTTCATACCGCAGCCAATAGCAGGCTGAGACCTGGTGAGCTCTTCTTGCTCTAGAATTTGACAGGGAGAGAGAGTTAGTATTGCTCTGTTCAAAAGAATATAATTGAGATGCTGCCCATCAGAATTTTCCTGAGGGGGGCCAGTACTGGCTACAAGCCTTGGAGGAGGAGTGATGCTCTTCAGCAGTCTTACCTGGCTAAATCAGCTTGCCTACAGTTACTGCAGAGAGACCACAGGACAGGAAGCACTCATGCCGTAATGAAGGTCTGTCAACCACTTTCTTGTATCTGTCCATCAATATGTATGTGACAGCACTGCTAAGATCAGTCCCAATATGTCTCTTTAAAGTGAATGTAAGAATATCAGGAGCATCTGTATTTTCCAGATATGTCATTATTTTGATTAAAAAGTAGCTGGGCATGATTATGGCAACAACTAAGCAACTATGATTGTTTCTTACCGGCACAAACATGGGTACTGTCTTATAGGCCTGCAACAAGGAGAAGGATGAGCACCTAAGGCATATTGAAGCTGGAGCTGAGGCAGCTGAAGTTGGTAGGACTCTTCAACCTAAATTCCCTTTCTCAGTCTCAGCCCCACCAAAGTCTGGCTAATGCCAGAGCATTTCACGCTCTGGTACTGCTGGAGGGCACTGCAACCACTGGTCTCCCGGCTGCTCAGAAATGCCTCAGGCACTAGAGTCTGCTGTCTCCTGGAGTCTTCCAGATATGTGGGCCACAGCTGGTCACCAAAAATGCCAGGTAGCACAGGAAGACAAAAGTGGCTGTGCCAGACTCAGACTGCTTGGGCTTTCAGTGGTAGCTAGCTAGTGCCTGATTCACAGCTTCTACCACATTTCTTACTATCTAAGCAAGAGAAATATGCCAGTGACATGGGAGGAAGCACATTATTTGAGAGTATTTTCTCTGCCTTTCCATGAGAGATTGCCACAACAGAAATACCAAGCCCAAAGCCTACAGTGTCCAGCCTGTATTTAGCCACTTGACATGTTCACACTAATTTTTTTGAGAACAGTAGTAACAAAACATTTCAAAACCTCAAACACTGTCCTTTATGCCGTTTCTCCTTGCTCAGAAGAGCCTTCTAAAGTACAGAGTCCAAGATTTGCAGGGGTAGGCTGACATAAAATAAAGCTTTTGTAGCGGGCGGTGCCACCTGCGTACAATCTGCTCTTGCGAGGAGTGCAGAACATGACCGTGATTCACATCGCTGCGGCTGGCAAGTGAAGCAGGGGTGCTGACTCAAGCCGGGACCGCGTCATGAGCGGTTGGTTGTGTTAGTGGTGGGCTCCCACAAGACATTTGAACTACTCCCAGTATTTCTGCATATGCACACAGTCCAGTTTTTATCAGCCCAGTACAAATAGCTGCTGTGCCTGGTGGGCCATTTACTGACCAGCTGCAAGTGCGATGTGCAGGGCTGCCATTGCAGATGAGTCTGTGGTGGACACGCCAGTTGCTCTACGCAGAGTGGGTCAGGAGGGTGGTTCAGCTAAATCAGGTGGTTTGAAAGGCAAATTTATTCAGCATGGAACAAATTTGCTGCTTACTGAAGGAAGGTAAATACGTTGATATTGCATCTCTCACTGCTTCCAGGAATATGTACGGTATCCAAGTCCTGAGTTCTGGAGTTTGATGTATTGAATCTTGGTTTACATTTATGTAAGGAAGCTGAGTGACAGTTTGGTGGGGTGTGTTGATTTAGGTGTTTGAACTGAACCCTGAAAGCAACAGAATTTTATCAGGGGGTCATGGATTGGAAGGCCCTGTCATTGTGACAACTCTAATGTTATCAAGCTGTGGATGTCATGGCCTTCTTAACTCAGACCTTCTCCACCCAAAGTGGTCATTTGTAGAATATCTTTGAAACTGTTTAGGTTTGCCTTGCATCAAACTCACAGAGCATCAGCCTGACCAGATGATGTTGCTGAAGAAAAACTGACATGACTAAGTCCATGACAGGCTGTTCTATTTAGATTTGGAATTTCTTGAATCCCGGGATTCAAAGAAAACTTGGTTAAAGGAGACAGGGGACCACAGAGCGAAGCTGAGGAGGGTGCTGGGAGATGTTTGCATGGATCCTGTCAAAGGCAAAGTCACTGACTCTGGTGGAAGTCTGCTGAGAGGGCTGCTAAGTTGTCCTCCAGTTATCTTCGGTTTGGGAAACACTAGCTTAACAAACGGATGGGAACAACAATTAATTATTTTTATTTATGTGGTGGTTTGTTTGTTTGTTTTTAATGGCTTTACAGTAGAACAAATTTTTTGCAGTTCTTTTTTCCAAACATTGACTTGCTAATTTCAAAGCATCGTTTACTTACATTTGGTAGCAGAAGAATCATTTAACAACCTCACATTTTCTGGTGTTTGAGTTTAACTGTTAATATTTTATTTCTTTCATTTTAATTCTGTGGAAACTCTGTTCTGGAAATCAGAGAAAGTTTAAAATGTTGTTTTAACCAACTGTTTGATATGTAGCTTCCTTTCAATCTGCTTCAAGAGATTTTTTTAAGTTATGTTACTAGAATATTAATTATTCTAAAATATTATATCACAGAAACTGTATATTACATCCTTACAAAGATAACACAAATTGTTTCAAGTAACAGGAAAGCACCGAAAGCTATCCAAGCATATTGTGTTTTCCTAGCAGTGTTTCGTCTCTGTTCTATATACCTGGTTATGCTGCAGTCATTTTTGGTTTGAGGTTTATTTGCCCCCTTGGGATTTTTCCTTAAGTGCCTTAGTGTCCATAGTTACATTAAAAGTGATATAAACACAAGTCTAATAGCTTGCTTTTCCCTCTGATGAAGCCCTTGCATCTGGTGAAATAGTGTGTTCTGGCACCAAATATGCTGAAATGTAATATTGTGTCAGAAGGTGAAATAATCTTAGGAACTGAGAGCGTATAAGAAATTAAATTGTTGTGAGAACAGCTATTCTTCTGTCAAACACCCCTTCTTTGTATCAAAACATTCTAATTCTGGAAGTACAAAATTGACAGAGCTTTGCTCAGCATTCAGAGCAGCTCATTTAGCTCTGTCTCACAGATGATTATGGGTATTGGATGGTTTTTGTAACATGTCAGTCACTGCAGTAACTGGGAGCTTTACAAGGATTAGCAACAAGCCCAATCCCCAGAAGGGGAACCCATAAAAAAATTCTTATCCAGTTCTGCTTCATACAGGCATATGGTAACTGCCTTTTTTTGTGTGTCAAAGAGGTAAATAGCTATCTGATCATCAAGATTTGCTGTCATGATCATTTAGATTATCACAGGGGAAAAAAGGACTCAAAACTGGTCCCTTTCTTCAGCGCTGCAAGACAGGATTGTTACTGCCCACCTGTGCTGGAAGGCACATATCAGGCACCTGATTTAAATAAGCAAATAAATAAACCACTGTCAAGAAATAATTCAAAGGTTTCAACTCTAATTCTAGAATCACCAGCTTCCAGTTGAGGATTTACAAAATAGGAATCCAGATGATATGCATGACAGAGGAACCAGAGCAAAAGTTTCCTGCCTCACAAGGTAGAAAGCAGCAGAGCTTTCTGCTCTGGACGAGACAGAGAATTAACCTGGTACCCAGCTCCTGGTCTGTGGAATCATGCCAGGAATAAGGTAAGAAACCCCAAATCAAGAGTTTTGCAGAAAGTCTGCATAACCAAGTATTTACTAGAAATGTATTAGTAGTCCTTAACAGAAGGCGCACTGGGGATGGGTTTGGAGCAGCAGCCTGAGTAAGGACCTTGGGTAAAGACTTATCCCTGTCTGGTTGAGTGCCAGGCAGGCGACGTCACAACTCAGCCCCCCAGATGCCAAGTCCCAGGCAGTACAGCAATGGACATTTGCGCTTGTATCCAGACTTTACCTCCTGAAGAACACAAGGAAGGAGAGGTGCAGGCAGAGATCAGGAAGGGTCAGGCTGCCCTCCTCAATGCAGGTCAGTGAGGCTTGGGGTGGTGGAGGACATCCTGGCCGTGGCTGGTGGAACAAGCCAGGGAGTGGCCTCTTCCTCAGTGGACACTCAGCTGGTGTTTTGTGTTCATTTTCCTCGTAGCCTTGTCTTTCCAGACTCGTACTTAGAAATACAATGTGAGTTAATCTCTGCATTTTTCTACTGTGAAGCCTGTCAAGTCTTGGGAGGAGCTGTTGACACTTTCAAGATTAGAAAGGCCCTGCAGAGGGATCTGAACAAATTAGAGAACTGGGCAATCACCAACTGTATTAAGTTCAACAAGGGCAAGTGCTGTATTTTGCATATGGGACACGGCAACCCTGGCTGTACATACAGACTGGGGGATGAGATGCTGGAAAGCAGCTCTGTGGAGAAGGACCTTGGGGTTCTGGTTGACAGCAAGTTAAACATGAGCAACAGTGTGTCCTGACAACAATGTCCTGGGGTGCATCAAGCACAGCATGGCCAGCCGAGTGAGGGAGGTGATTGTCCTGCTCTGCTCTGCACTGGTGTGGCCTCACCTGGAGCACTGTGTGCAGTTCTGGGCAACACAGGATAAAAAAGATATTAAGCTACTGGAGAGTGTCCAGAAGAGGGCTATGAAGTTGGTGAAGGGTTTGGAGGGGAAGCGATATGAGGAGCGGCCAAAGTCACTGGGTTTGTTCAGCCTGGAGAAGACTGAGGGGAGACCTCATGGCGGCTACAGCTTCCTCACAAGGGGAGGAGGAGGGGCAGGTGCCAAGCTCTTCTCTCTGGTGACCAATGGCAGAAGCCGAGGCAATGTCAGGAAGATGTGCCAGGGGAGGTTTAGGTTGGACATTAGGAAAAGATTCTTCATGCAGAGGGTGGTGGAGCACTGGAACAGGCTCCCCAGGGAGGTGTCATGGCCCCAAGCCTGACAGTGTTCAAGAAGAGACTGGACAACACCCTCAGACACTGGACAACACCCTCAGACATGGTGTGAACTCTGGGGTTGTCACATCCAGGGACAGGAGTTGGACTCGATGATCCTTGTGGGTCCCTTCCAACTCAGGACATTCTATGATTGTGTGAAGTCCTGGAGGGGCTGCTGAAGGCAGGAGAAAGGAGAGAAGGGCAAGTGCAGGGCTACTGCATCAGCAGAGCTACCACATGAACGAGGGAGCCATCACAGGGACTCCAGAAGGCTAGAGGGGCTCCTGCCGCTGCCTGTGGTGGGGGGTGCTCTGGAGACAGTATTCCTGGGGTCCAGAGCTGAGCTTCCCACCCCAGCTACTCTGCAAACCATGCCAACCATGGAGCATGGCAATGTACTACACCATTTTAAAGTCTAATTTATGCAAAACCCTGGCATTTTAAAAATAATGACATCGCCAGTTCTGTGCCATGGTAAGCACTATGTAAAATCAGACTGCAGCAGAAGACATGCTGCTGAATTCTGAGCCCTTTATTATGGAGATACATGACTCCCAGAGTATTGCAAGTTACCTGGGAGCAACAATATCATCAATCAGGCTTAAAAAAAACCAGATTTGATCTAGCAAAGTGGTTCCTGTTCTTTTGTACAAATCTACAGACAGTGTTACAAAAGGGGAATCTAAAACAATAATTGAAAATTCTGGATAGTGCTGAAAGACGGTCCCCCAGCTGCTCCAGTAGCTAAACTGGCTGGGGATTGGGAAGCTCCCATTTTCTACTCCAGGGCTGCTTTTTCTTCCTGACTTCTCTCTGAGCAAATGCTTCCTCCCTACGTTTATTAAAGATAAGAAATCCTTTCCTCACTCTCACTTGTATTTCTTCTGCACTAATTTTCTGAATTGTTTAAATTACATGAATGCAGGTTTAGTAGCACTAACAACTTCTATCACACGGGACTCTTTGCTCTTACAGGTCCCATTGCTTCTCTTTCAGGATGAGATTGAGGAGGTTGCAGCATCTTTCAGGTTACTGCTACACTTTCTATACTTCAATGAAGTATTTTCTGTGTATTTCTTGCCAGCAGCTAATCAAACTTTAACTTGCCTTCATCTCTTCATAGTGACCACATAAAAATTAGTAATAATATAGGTGACATTCTTGGTATTTGTATGATTTGCAAAAAATATGTCTTCCCTTACCTTTCTGTTTACCATTTTTGTGTTATCACAGGGATTAATATAGTACCATGGTTGCCTGACTGTCTGGTATTACACTTGTGTATGACACAAGTCAATTAAAATGTCACTTTTTTCATTGCTGTTAATTAAATTTATAGTGTAATCATTAGCAGTTGTTTTTGCTGTTCATTATTAATTATGTTGATAAACTGTTCCAGTGGTAACAATTTCCACCAAGTATTCCTAGGTTTAAGCATCAATAGAAGGGAGAAATACTTACTCAAAGTGGTTTACTACCAATTTGGAGATTTTAATGCTTGGATGGTGGTTTGGGAGTCAGTCATTTCACCCAGTTTATGACTTCAGTTTACATAGTAGTTTTCATCACTTAGGGAAAGTAATCATTCCAATTGCCTCAAAGTGAATCTATATTTGTGTCCGCTTGCAATACATTTATTGGTAGCTGGTAAGAAATGAAAATGTTTCTAGGCAGATACTTTAAAATAGAATAATGGAAAAACCTCTACCTCCTGCCCTCCTTGCAGCATTCTTTAAAGACAGGCACACCTTCATCCTTATAAAATGCATGTATAACCCTTTGTGGGAGGGGGTTGTGTGTAGAGATGCTTGCTCATCACCTGTGCTAAGCTGGGAAGTACATAGTATGTTGCAGGAGATCTCTTTCAAGTACAACTAATGCCTTCACATCCCTTAACTGTCCCTGTTGTTCCATAGTTTAGCACAACTCCAAAGTGTGCCCCAAACTCAAAAAAAGTATGAGAGAAATCCACGTTGTTCTGTTCTTTAGCAGGGCAATCACAAAATCAGCAATATTATATACATGTACAAAAATTCTTTTGGACTGAAGTTACCTTTTTTGCTTTGCAGACAGGTTAGCAGGCAAGTTACCAACATAACTGATAAGGTGGTAAATCCAGGTCATTTCCATGGTAGATATTATTTATGTTATTTATTGAGTGTGAGTAATAACCAGTGGTTTAGCAGCCTTTTTAAGGCTTTTAGTTCTGGGCAACACACTATAAGAAAGATATTAAACTACTAGAAAGTGTCCAGAAGAGAGCTACAAAGTTGGTGAAGGGTTTGGAGAGGAAGCTGTATGAGGAGCGACCAGAGTCACTGGATCTGTTCAGCCTGGAGGAGACTGAGGGGAGACCTCATGGCAGCTACAGCTTCCTCACAAGGGGAGGAGGAACAGCACTGGAACAGGCTCCCCAGGGAGGTAATCATGGCCCCAAGCCTGACAGTGTTCAAGAAGCAGTTGAACAATGCCCTCAGACACATGGTGTGAATTGTGGCGTTGTCATATGCAGGGGCAGGAGCTGGACTCATTGATCCTTTGGCCTTTTCAAGCAATTGCTAGGGGAAATCCTGTGGGAGAGGGTACTTGAAGGTAAAGGGGCCCAAGATAGTTGGTTAGCATTCAGGACTGCCTATTCCAAGCTCAAGATAGAGCATCCTGACATGTAGGGAGTCAAGGAAGGGAGCCAGGAGACCTGTGTGGTTAAACAGGGAACTGCTGGGTAAGCTCAAGTGGAAGAGGAGAATTTACAGATCATGGAAGGAGGGGCTGGCCACTTGGGAAGAATATAAGGCTGTCGTCAGAGCATGCAGGGAGGCAACTAGGAAAGCTAAGGCCTCCTTAGAATTAAACCTGGCGAGAAGGGTCAGGGACAACAGAAAGAGCTTCTTCAAATACATGGCAGATAAAACTAACACTAGAGGCAATGTAAGCCCACTGGTGAATGGGGTGGGTGCCCTGGACATGTTCCTGTGAAGCGTTCCTGCTCCGGCAGGGGGATTGGACTAGATGATCTTCCGAGGTCCCTTTCAATTCCTGACATTCTGTGATTCTGTGATCCTTGTGGGTCCCTTCCAACTCAGGACATTCTATGATTCCATAATTTCTGAGAACAGTAGCACTCTTGAAAAATGCTTTTACAGCTACAAAACACCCTTTCTGTCAGGTATCCACAAACGTCCACACAGTCTTTCTAATGAGGCCATTTTCCAAAAAGCTGCTTTTTGTGGGGGCCTGGCCTTAGCTTGGCTACTTGCCACTTCAGGACACCCTTTGGCTAGATAATTCTCAGCTTTGTGAGAGTAACTTCCCCAAGTACTTAAATTCCTCCAGGGTGGAAAAATACTGAAACGGGCCAGACCATTATTGTGGTCTTAAAGACACTGTATCAGAGTAGTACAGGTTAGTAACATAGCAGCTCCCATCTTGTCATGGAAGGGTAATCAAATTTTGGAAACACAGCAATATCAGATGAACAAGTACACGATCGGTCCAAGTGCTGTCTCCTTGTTGGGAAGATACGTATTTGGTAAAGTGCTATGTGATGTTTCACGTTATCATGGGGGATTTAATTCCTAATTTAAATTTGAAAAAAAAATCAGTAGCGGAGTAGTAGGTGCTTCCTTATACTTACAGTAAGCTGTAAGTCCAGAGCATAAGCAACTGAAAGCAAGAAAATGCTGGTGTTGGTGCCTTTAAATGCTGTCACCTTCTGCGGCAGAGGAATTAGGTTAAATTTACCTGCTCTCCAGTCACAGAAAAACAAAACATTATTAATAGCTCTTTGAGTTTCAAGAGGTGAGAACACAAAGTGTCCTCTCGCAATGTAAAATACTGTTGTACCTTTCAGGATTGCATTTTAGACATTTTAAAGGGGCAGGTGGCTGTCTGCCCATCTTAAAATTATCTGTCCTTTGTGGTTCTTGATTGGCTACATATAGACATCATCTCTAGGAGAGCTCCTGGAAGGCAATTGCTCAGGTGAAATCAATGCAGGTAAGTGATGCTGCGCTGTTTCTGGGTGAGGCTAAGACTGGGTATTTACTCCCCTCCACTCCTTTGTCTTGCCTTCCCTAGGCATGTTTTATGCATTAGGTATGAGTTGTTGCTCTGGGCTAGGTTTCCTGGGATCTTGGTGGTCTGGCTGGTTGTGCAGGTGAGAAGATAGTAGTCTTCTCAGTTCAAGAATTGACTTTCAAACTCTGTATTTTGATATTGTAGTTAATATTTTGAAGCTGTAGCTTATTAAAGCTAAAACTCAAACAAACGCTAAGCCTTAGCAAAGGCTGCCTGCAAGCAAGTATGTGAAAAAGGACTGGAGAATGTCTCTGTTAGTGTAGGTTGAATTTAATAATCAGGAAAGTAATAGTCTCTGTAAAAAGCTCTTGACTTGTTAGGAAATATATTTGCAAAGCAGGAAAATAGAATCCATTTAAGTTGGTAATATGCAAGTGGTGCTATCACATGTATGTACAGTATTACATGAAGCATAAAATAGATATATTCTATATTATGAATGCTATATAATCTTTTATTCATATAATCGTCTCTTGAAATGAGATGTTGTGGGTGACAAAGTGTAGGGCAAACTATGGAGAGGAGATGAAAGAAGGAAAAAGGTTGTAGAACAAAGTCAATGTTAGTACAACTGTCTTGTAACTTAGTGGCACAGTTGTCAGCGTCTGAAATTATGTGCTTTTGAGAGTAAGGCTGGGCTTTCCTTGGCTGGAAAGCCAGCTTTGAAAACCGCAGATTTCAGAACGTTGGATGTGTCTTAAGAGATTTTTGCCTTTCTATCAAGAGATGGCAGTGGCTGTTGAATATCACTGATGGGATAAATGCAACTGGACTTCTGTGGCAGTAAAAAGTAGAACACTTTTTTCCTTTCTCACTGTGGTGATGGTTCTGGTTTGGTTTTGTTTGGTTGGGTGTTGTTGTTGTTGTTGTGGTTTTATTTTTGTTTGGTTTTGGTGGGGTTTTTTTGTTTTGGTTTTGTGTGTGTTGGGCATTTTTATTTGTTTGTTTTTCTGTGTATGAATATAATAAATTATATCATAAGTTCTGTGTTAAAACCCGGTTATTATACGAGTGAATCTGGGCTCCTTTGAGCCCTTGTTTTTTTCCAGGCAGCCTGGATTAGAACATCTCCTTGCAGCTTTATTTATAACAAAGTACAAGGGAGATAATTGAAATGCCTTACAAGCAAGAGAATGGGGGACATACCTCACAGCTAAGGCTCATTATAAGTGACACTGCCTCTCTTTTTGGACCTAAATTATATACAGGCCATATAAATCTACTTCTAACCAGCTATTACAATATCCTATTATAAATCACAGAAGCACAGACCTGGTTTTGGATTCATCCAGTGTGCTTCCAAATCAAGCCGGAACCTAGTTGTTTTTGGTTTTTGTTTTTTGGGTTTTTTTTAATCTTTCTTCTCCCCAAACCTACATCAGTGCTTGATCTAATGAGTTATGGTCTCATGTTTCTGGTCTAAAAATACAAGAGGGTTGTACTATTCTTTCCCCATGTCAACATTAGTAGAATGAACTTCCGACTTTCTAGTTCCCACCCTTTGAGTTCATCCTTCGTCTCCAGGCAAATCGGGGATTTGTGCAAGTAACATCTGTAACAAATCTGCTGGGTTTGCATCTATGCAAAAAACCCTTATTTTTTCCACTGTTTTCTTCATTTTTCTGGAGGCGAGGAAGGATACAACCCATTTGCAGTTTCTGAAATCCAGCTGCATGCAATGTATATTTTCACTAGATCATGTTCATTCCAAGTCAAACTACCCTCCCTGCTGACAACGGGTGCCAGCAGCAGATTGTCTTTGTAGAGGAAACAGGGCTGGAGGGAATTACAGATTTTTTGGTGTCTGTATCTGTAGAAGGACATGTGGAGTTCAAGAATATGCAGAGAAGGGCAACTGAAATACCGGGGGCTTAGAGCAGCCATCTCATGAGGAGATGCTGAGATTCCTCAGTTCGGAGAGGAGGCTGAAGGAGGGTTGATAATTTTCTATGGAGTCATGAAGGCAATGGATAAAGTGAGTGCAGAGTTACCTTCCAGATCCGCATTGGTCTGACTTGGTGGAGGGTTCCTCTGACTCCATGGACTCTTTTCACATGGCTCTGCTGCCTTCAGCAATCTGTGGAGGATCTGCCAAGTGCTTGCATCCTCAGGAGGAATGGATACAGATGCGCTCTTGTTGAAAGAGTATGTGAAACTTTGCTGTAGACAGTTCAAAAGGAAAGAAACGGGGAGTGGAATTTAACTTGTGGAGAAGCCGATAGTTCTTCCCTACAGAATGTGATGCTATAAGAAAAAAACAATTTTCAAGCTTCCTAAAGTCTTTCAAGTATGTTCACTTGTCCACAGAGTCCTCCTTGTCCTTCTATGGTAAATTCTACACCTCTTGACAGAGGAGTTTCTTAATCAATTGACATTGTAATTGTCTTAGGGTAATCTGTTTTCACATGCAAATTCAGTTCAAGATGCTGAAAAGGAATTCATGTAGACTGCCAGAAAACTCATGGGAAACCCACTGTAGCTTTTCCAAAACACTTAAGCAGAAGAAATTCTCAGGCAGTGGGGGAGAAACTCCCACTTGTAAGTTTTTTTTGTGCCAGAAAAACCTGTATCAGTGGCAACAACCCTCACCCCCAAACTAATATATACAGCGAGAAAAGAGTACAAATGTGCTGCCAAACAGCTATGCATATATATCTGTATGTCTAAATTAAGATAGCAAAGTTATAGTTTAGGTCTTTACACGTCTCTCTTCCTTTCAGGTGTTCATCATTGTGCATACCATGAACATTAGATTATGTGGTGTGACAGAAGACAGGCATAATGTCAATGAAGTAGTAAAGCTGGAAAATATAAATTGGCTAGATTAGGCTGTACAAACAAACTACATTTAATATATTTATCCTTTGAAAATTAATTTAAGAAGTTCAGTCTATGTAGACTGACATGTCCGTATATCCATTGTGGACCTTGAGGCAACTGAGAACTGTGTGTCTTTCTAGGTTGTTCTAGCAGAAGCAGACGTGCTGCAGCCTCGGCGGACCGTGCTGCATCTTAAAATCAGGGAGCTCTCACTGCTGCGTTTGCATACAAATAACATTGCTCCTCCTGGGTGGCAGCCGGAGTTTGCAGCATTTGGGTTCCCTCTGCTGGTTCAGCTCCAGGCGCTGCCCAGTTAGCTTGTATGGCGGGACGGCATTATACCTGAAAGACTCTGAATTAATGTCCTTTGAGGTTACATTTTATACATAGTTATCCAATCAGCAACCCATCCCTCTTTGAAAGAGCAGTAAGTACACACCTCACTCCCAAAATAAGTGGTTCAGAACTGAAGCAGGTGCTTAAATACACACTTCAGTGCTCTGGTTAGTAGGAATGGTGTAGGTACATGCCTCCATGCTTTTCTGAGTGAAGACCTTAATGATGACTTTGTCACTGGACAGTTAAACAGGCTGTACTCACAACACTTCACAAACCATTACCTTGATTTATGTCACCGTCTCTAATGTCATTGTCCATACAGCCATGAAAATGGCATTTTCAGGCATAATGTGGAAGCAGTAACAGTCTTTAGTTTCTCTAGTTTTTTTGAAAGTTTCGTGAGTAAAGTTGAAAAGTAAGGGTAGACTCTGGTTTTAAACCAGAGTCAAAACTCTAGAGCTATGGACTTGCTTTTAACTTCCTTACTAACTTTTCTCATAGCCATGGGCAGGTGATTCCCTCTCTCCCCAGCTTTTCTTTTAATATGTCAAAGTAGCTTTATGTACTCACTTGAGTGCTGGAAGGCATACCTAGGCTTTGAAAGAGCATGAAATTATCAGCTGCAGCTGTAACATTATTGCATTACAAGGGGCAGTTGGAGCAATGGTGATGCTTGCTCTGTCAAGTTCATATCTGTAAAGATGTTTTTCTGCAGTCAGTGGAAAGGAGGCCTTTTTAGGGAAAAAAAAAAAAAATTCTGAAGCCTGAGGACCAAATAAAACGTCCAGGAGCCACAATTAGTGCACAGGAATAGACTTAGAAGTGTCTTTGAAATTGCCTACTCCTTGCATTTTTCTCTAGCTATGTGCTATTGACTGGTGTTCTAGGCAGGTTGCAGGAGTAGGTGGATTTCTGGTCTGACCCAGCACTGCTGGTTTTGTGTTCTTGCATTCTGTGTCTTACTGTTTAAAAGGGAGAACTCATCCATGAGTCCTTATTCCCCATCCCAAGTCCGAAATGGAGAAGACCCTGTGGCCGTCCTCCTGTGCCTCCCTAGAGGGAGGGGGCAGTGCCTGTTCACACCACCCTATGGCCAGCTCCACCTGATATGTGTCCCCAGCTGCTTGGATCCTGCGCAGCAGCATTTAATCTGATCCCTCTGTATCCTCTGGTCTCCATGCTTGCCTTGGTGTTCCTCTGCAGGAAATGGTTAAGTGGAAAAGGTAATCTGGTCTCTGTTGTCACTTATGCAATTGCTTTTATTGTAGAAGGATCAGAGTGAATAACATATGGGCATATTTATGGCCTGATCTTCAGTTTTGAAAGCTCCCGGCTCCTTTTTAGAGCTGATCCCAAGCTATGCTTTGCTGTGCTCACCTGAAATAGGCACCATTTCCATCAAAGGGTTCCTACTCTTCTGTTAAGAGTTGGTGAGTGTCACAACTCAAAAATAACTGTGTTAATTTCTCATGGCTTGTGGTGTAGCTGTGAACATTTTTCCATAGTTCAGCCTACCATGTGCAAGATAAAGTGCATAATTCTGTTGGAAAGTCTCTGAAATCCTATAGTTCATACCAGACATCTGCTTCCTAATGTACATTCAGTCCTAAGACCTACCAGTCTAACTTATTCCTCTTCGTATCCCCAAAAAGTGAGAGCAGGATTTTGTGGAGACTACCAGAAACTGTAAAATGTGAACAAACAGCATACAATTTGGAGATGGAGAATTTTACTTTTCTGTTGCTTCTTACTTAGACCAGAGTCTGTTCTCCCTGGAGAACCGCACGGTTTATTGTGTTTCTCCCTCAAGCTCCCCTGCCATGCTGCCTGGCTTCACCTGGCAGTGGTGAGGCAACCTGTGCCGGCTGGTGCTGTGCCCTGGTGTGTCACCCATCAGCTGGGACCTGGGAGATCTCATCAGCATAGCAGGCACATCCCACTTGGCCCTGATATATCTAAGCTTAAACCATGACTAGTGGGAAGAAAATGATAGGAGCAGACCAGCTGCCAGCTGGAAAATTATTTGCTGAGAGGCCATTGTTACGCAGAAGGAAGAAATTGATGATTACTTCTGCATTGGCTGTTTTTCGATTTAGGAAAAATATTTCCAGTGTGCATCCTTGGTACAGTGATGTGATGAAAATAAAAAGCAACTTCTTAATTTTATTCTCTTGTTGAACTCAACTTGACATTTTGAAATTATTCACTTGTTTTGAAGGACTAGAAAATATTTTGGTGTTCTTTGAAGGGATTATGCAGGAGGCAAACCAGTATGTGTTCCTAATTTACCCAGCAGAATAATTAAGTCTTTCAGTTCTAAAGAACTAAAAATCTTAAAAAAAACAAAAAACAAACAAAAAAAAACCCAAACCATTTTGAAAACAAGGGGTGGTAGAGCTTGGTCTTTTGCAAAACTAGTGTTTGGAAGTGCTTTGTCTGATTCATCACTGCTTTAGGCTTGTCCAAATCTGAACTAATTACAGTAAAACCAAGAAGATTCAATCAACAAGAATTAGGATTAGCATGCTGCTGACTGAGATTCTGTGATAAATACAGAGACAGTGGAGTGGGGGAATGTCTACCATACATAATGGAGCAAGGATTGGGCACCAAGCCACAAGCGGGGAGCTGGGGCAGCAGGACATGGTGCAGTGCTGCAGGACCTGTTACCTGTTCAGCATAAGACGGAGCCACAGGTTCATGCAGAGCTGACTTCAGGGAAAAATCCCAGAAATCTCAGTGCTGGAGGAGCCCAGGTATCCCTGCACATGTGCTCTTGGTGCATGTGCCCTGAGTTTTAGCTTACCTATGCTGATACAAGTTTGGAGTAGTTTGGTGCAGTCAATACTAGTGATGTGGCATGAATATGAGCAGAATCATTCCTTTTTCAGCAGCTTTCTGAAATGTGGTTCCACAGGGGAGAGACTGTGTGAGGAGCTCAGTCTGCTAGTTACTTTTTAAAAAATTGTGGGTTCCAGAGGAAAAAAGCATTGATTCAAAGCACAGTAACTCAGATAATAATAGATTTTTTAAAATATAGAAACTATATTTGGAAAAATTTTCAGGAGTCGTGACAATTTCCCTACAAAATCCAAATTGAAGTTGATGGGAAGTTTTCTCTGAAGCACATTGTGAGAAGGTAAGGTTTTGATAAAAGAAACTTTACTAAAAGTTGACAATAGTAAAAAGAATGACCTCATTTCAGAAACTCGGAAGAAAGAGCCTTAAAATGCCAGCTGTCCCCTAAGAGATCTGATCTGGGAGCTTTGACAGGTACTGAAGGAATTCTTAGAAGTGCACACTCTCTAGAAAGTGAAAAAAGAAAAAAGAAAATAACATTTATTTCACAGGTTTCAGTACTGGCAGACTTTTAAAATTTTCTCTGCTCTCTTGGACTCTGCTTAGCTGCTAGTTCTGCACTTTTTTTCAGGAAAAGTTCCTGGATTTGAATGGAAAAGCTTTGCTATATAACCATGGAGGAAGGAACTCTGAACTTTAGCTTCCCAGCAACGTGTACTAGGGTTGCAACTGAAAAAAACTCAGTGGCATTTTATGCTGTGTTGAGAAATATGAGGAAGATGATGGAAGGGACTTGCATCAATCCTTGCACTTGTCTCTTCCTGAATTTGAAAGGTCACCTGGGGTTTTACCTCAGTGTTTGAAATTAAAGTCTGCTTTAAATGCATTTTAAGGGGGTGGGGAAAAAAATCAATGTGTTGGAAAAAGTGTATTCTCCTTCCTTTAGGCAAGAAATAATATGTTAACAGTAATAGTTTTTTTCCCCACCATTTTCCCAGATTGCATTCTGTTTATGTAAGGAACCAGAAAACAGCTTAATAATTGTCTTACATTTACATTTAAACAGTTAAAAATCCATATTTTTAGCCATTCCACAAAAAATGGATAGAAGGTAGAATAGTTGTATGAGTGTTTGAAACCAGATGTGAACTTGGGTTCAGATCAGTTTATGATGGTTCTCCAAGCTGTGGTTTTATGAGCAAGCCATGGTAGAGTCCGGAGTTGAGTCCTGGGAGTTTAAGCATGATTCCTGAGCCTTTACCAAATGTAACTTTAGACTTCTGCATCCATCTAATAGCAGCCACTTGGAGAGGATTCCAGTATCTACAAAGGTCCCATAAACGTCTTGTTCTGGGGTGAGGCTTTGAAGTGGCTGTGAATTGCTTTCACATGTTCTCCCATCTTTTTTGTGATCACAGTGTTACTCTGCAGTTTATAATTTCCTACATGAGAACCTTACGGAATTGGGTACCAAATTATCTACAGTAAAAATAAAGAAATAAATAAACAAAATCGTAGGTTAATGCTATTATATTAGCTCCTTGTACCTAGCATGGGAAATTCTTCCCAATTTTGATCGCAATACAAGCAAAAGTTGGGTATTCATAAGAACTGTTTTTCCCAAACCCTCTCATTTTAGTCACTCGAGTGAGTGGAGAGGGACTGGAGAACACCAAAACCTTGCCTTCGCACCATGAAATTCCTGTAAGCTAATCTGACAAGATATTCTTCCTTTATCTAGGGATTTCATCACTGGTCATAACTTTGATTTATCCTTGTAAACCTTTTGACAGTTTGTATGACATGGTGCTAGTTAACAGCTTGGAGCAACTCTATGCAATATATGTTCTTCATTCCGTCTCTTTTTTAATTTCCTGCAAATCTGAAGTGATGACGTTCCAGGTTGGCTGGCAGTTTAGGCAATAACTGTGGTTAGTTACAGAATGTTGGCCTTAAAGTCTTGCTCTTAGAATTTTAGATTATTATGCAAATGATGGAATATTGATACTGTGGTTAATAAGAGCACCTTGCCATTTGTGCAGTGATATTGGCATAAACAAAAACCAGGTATATTTTTCTGCCCGCCTCTTATGTCATATATTATTCGTATTATGTTTGAGAAGTAAAATTCATTATTCAGGTGATGTCTCCCATATGGATTTTATCTGTTAACTGTTTCAGAAATCCGATAAGTCTTCAGGATCCTTGTAAATGTAGATTCTTCCGGTCTTTCCTCTACAAAGAGATTTGCGAGAAATAGGTATTTAATCATAGTTTGTGCACGGTGATGTTATTGTGGGAGCAATTCTCATACTTTTCAGGCTTTCATTTTCTACAGCAACCCTGTGAACCATTCCTCTCCGGATGAGCTTGTTGAAGTAACTTTTGCTGTGCACAAAGACCCTGCAAGCAGGTTATCCAAAACATTAAAGCACAATGCAGTTATTTATTGGGCAATACACGATGTAGATGGGTAGAACTTGGGAGCTGTTGAGCAAAGCAGTCCTAGTAAGGCATGCCATGAGCTGGGCAGCCTCTGGAAGGGGCTCTGTGTTCCTCACTTGTGGTCTTTCAACTTCATGTTTTTCCTGAAGGTCTTGATGTCTTTTCATCTTGGTGTGTTTTTTTCTGAACTCTTGTATGTTAAATGCCTCCATCTCCACCATCTCACCTCTGCCTGCAGTTGCACCTTTTTTTTACAACGTGTGTCCCTGCTCTGTGGAGTTCTTCACAATTTAGGAGTTGGCCTGTAAGCCCCTGCCTGACTTGTTGCAGAAGGCAGCAGATGTGTGGAGGATGAGGTTAACAGGCAGAAGGAGCAGGCAGGGTGATGACAGCCCATGTAGCTACTTTCTGCCACAGGGTTCCTGCATGATGGTGAAGAAATTGCTTGAAACAAATAGTCATTAGTTGTATCCTGTTTCTGGACTTCCTTAATTTCTGAGAGGCTGACTTTACAGCCTGAATGTAACTTTAACCTTTTCTGTCCCCTGCGCAGGACATGCCTATGAGGCGAGGCACTTGGGCCCATGGCAAAAACCATATCGATTAAGAAAGAAAAATTGTAGCCTAGCTGCTGGGGATAAAAGTCTTAAATGAAAGTTAGCCAATATTGCGTCAGTTCAAGAAAATATCTGCTTAAAATAACTTGATTTTAATGCTGTTTATTTCATACTTGTTCATTTAGCAGAGGAGGATATTTTTTAGTTGTGCTATAGCTACAAATAATCTTTTAATGTGAGATGAAACAAAACCTGCATGTAAATAGCCTTAATCAACAGGCTGTGAATCAGCTCAGGTTAAGTGTATGTTAAAAATAGAGAAAGCAGAGACTTTAACGTTTTTCTACTGATTTTTTTTGTTAGTAATTAATAGAACTTCAGCCTTTTCCAACCATGTCTTTTTACTAAAAAAGAAGCAAGTAGAAGTGCTAAAAATATTCTGATAATTCCTTGGTGCCAGTTAGTGTCCTACATATTTTTTGTCATAATTTGTATGATTTGACCATATTTGTAACATCTATTTCTCTTCTTGTTTTGGAGAAAGGTAAGAACAACTGTTTGTAAAACGCTGTGGGCAAGAAGTGCTTTCTTCATCCTGTAGGCAATTGTATTATTCCTCAAAGTGTGAGATTTGATTAACCTGTCCCATTGTATAAGATTGCTCAGCTGCATTTGAGTAGTGGTACTCACTTTTTGCAGTGCCTGAAAACAGCTTAATATCTCCTACCAGTGACCTGGAGATCTGCTGAGTCCTGCCATGCTGGAGAGACATGGCCACGATGTTTTGACCATGCATAGCAGCCCTTGGGTCATCACAAAGACCAACACTACAACACTTCGTAGGTTGTATGGCAACCACTGCTCCCTCTTTCCACAAGCTACTGAGTTGGAGCTCATCTCTGCCCCTTGTTTGTTGACTACTAAAGGGTCTTTTCCCTTTCCCTCTCCTTTCTTGTCAGATTTCTTTTTTTCCTCAAAGAGGAGGAGTAAGAAGCATCTTTGCAGCTCTCATCTAAGAAGGTGTTTCCTGTACAGTCTTGAATTTTACCATGGAGTGCTCTGGATGCTGTGATATATTGTGTCTAACATTTAAACAGGATCACCTTCCAAATGCATAGGCTTCAGGAGAGCCTACTATGATTGTTCATCACTATCATATAGAATTACTACATCTCCAGTTGTAGCAACCTGCTATATCGAATTCACCAGCTTCAAGAAACTGAACTACATTTTATGGTGCCCACTACCCTAGTTATATGCAAATAGAATAAGACTCTGCTTGACCCAAAAAGCTTATAAGTCAATTTAAAAGAAAAAAAAAAAAAGCATTTGTTTAAAATCAAAATAAGACATTAGGATGAGAGGAAGTTATGGAAAAATACAGTACTCATTTACTTTCAGGATTTTATCTCTTAATTGTAAGTTTAGAACATTCAGTTCCCCAAGCAGTTCCTTTTCCTCATGTGAAAGAAGAAGAAAGGCAGGATGAGTCTTTTCTACCTTCTGTCAAGTCTGAGGAAAATAAGTTCATTCTAATGGTACTCCTTTTCAGCTTGAATAATCTGTGTCTTGGCATTCTGATGCTAACTAGTGGTGCATCACCAAGCTGTATATGGGTAGGAGATCAACAAAGACTGAATGAGCCACTCTCGCTCTGTTTTTCTAGGGTGATGTTTATACCTCCCATGTACGCGGCAAGCATGGCTGAAGGCCCCGGGTGCTACCTACAAAGTGAATGATGATTCTTGCTTCAGAGTTAATGGTTCTTAGTATTAACAAAGATTGCATCAGAATCAAATATTTACCTACCTGTCGCTGGTAGGTTTTTTAGTTATTTTTTTCCACTGATTCTAATGGGACTGTATTGTTGTAACCACTTTCCTCTCCTTATTAATTATTTGATAGAGAAGATTTTCTATTTGAGTTTGGGAAAAACACAAGAGCTAGTGCAAGACTGGCACAAGCTTGCTTTCTTTTGGTGAGTTTTCGTTTGTAATATTTGTTCCTTACTTGACAGTGCTTAATCGCTTTGCAACCCCATCCTATATAAGGTGTTGGTTAATAAATGGCAGAGAACACTTCAGTCTAAGCTTTTTTTCCTAGTGTCACACATGGTGCAGGGACTGACATGGCTGATTTGTTCTCATGTCCCCCTGCTGGTGTCTAGCCTGGTTCCCTTTCCTCTATCAAGTTAGGAAGCAGTCAACTTTCTTTGAGTGTTACATATCCAGATCTGATTAACAAATATGGATGTGTAGGGGACTCTGCATCCTTCTATTTTGGTTGTCCTGATGTCAAGGGATACCTTCACCTGGTTTTGGAATTGACACACTTCTGTCCATTGCCTGCTCATGCCTTAAATGAGTCTGTACCGTATGTGAGATGCTAAGCCTGGCTGGACATGCACACTCTGCATTCAGAGCTGGTGTCTGTTGTCTGCACAGGACAGCAAGGTCCCATCAGCTCTGTGTCTCAGCTTTAGTTGTCAGCATTATTATCTAATGTAGACCTTAGTTGCAGAAAGGGAAGAATCCTGGGAAATCACAGAAAAATTCAAATAAACCCTAAACATGTATTGCTTTTATAGAGTTAGGCTATACCTGAAGGTCATTTAGCTAAAGTAATCTTAGAGATTGCTAATGAGTGTAGCGTATGAGCTGTTTTATTCTAATGTGCATTGCTATTTATCATGTAGAGAGGGCTTGTTGCAACCATAAGCTGTCAGAGAAAGAGTAGCCCAATTAGATTAAATTGACTGATTGCCGTGCTGTAATCACCACTGAGGTAAAGGTGGATTGCAATGTTTTGGGTAACACACCACAAATTGCTATAATGTCTAGGCTCTTTTCTAAGCATGTAAAGCATTAGCTGGGTTTTCATTACTAGGATCTAAATATTTATTCTGAGGTGAATAGTACTTGGAAGACAGAGAATTTATGCTACCAAACATGTATTTTCTTGGAACGTGTCTAGCAGGCAAGCACATAACACTGAGAAAAGAGTTAACAGATGCTGTGGGCACTGGAGAAATGCGCTTATTGTGAAGTCCTTTTTAAAAATACTGTAATTACATCTGGGAAGACAATCTCCAAGGCATTAAATTGGGTCAACAGCTAGAAAGGCTTGAGAAGAGACATTGATGACAGCAAGTGGTATATATGCAGGAAATAAACGGCAGTGTGATGCTGGGCGTGACAGGCTTTTAAGTGCTGTAAGGGTGCCATTAACATATAAGTAATAATACATTAGAGAAAATGTGGTTATCATGAGATGATGAATAATTCTCAGATGTTAAGGCATTAGGCTCAGCAGACTACTTCTAATCCCATGAGACTGATTACTTCGTAGTAGCCGTATCCCCTGGAATCATCTTGTACAGTAGCTCTTTTAAAATATCTTTGTTATTATTACTTCAAGAAGCTGTGTGGATGAGTGCTGTCATCATTAATAGATTGTAGGTGTAAGCTTTTCTGGCACTTGCTTGTCCTTCCATCACCCCCTGCTAAGATCTGGCAGAGCCAAGCTGAAACCTGGTCTGTGGTTAAAAATGAAACGAAGATCCCATATCAGGTATTCATGTCCATGTGTGAGGCAGAGCAAAGCTGTCACTTTGCATTCATAGCACACAGTGACTGTGGGACTGGAGCATTTAGTTATCTGTTAAAGTTATCTGTTTTAAAGGTGAGGAAGAGTCTCCTGTCTTTCAGAGAACAGATGAGATTTTATCAGAGGTAGAAATTTGGAGGAGCCAGGCACATGGGGTCACACATGATGAGTCACTGGGACTGAGCAGTGTTTTCCTGAAGAGTCTGATCCTCAGTCAAAAAACTGAAGTGGTTTGCTCTTACCGAGAGCTTGCCTCCAAAGCGAAGAGTGGGAACCAGGGTAGTCTCAGCAGCTCCATTAATGAGTTTGAGTGATTATTGGGACTGATAGTTTGGTATTGAGGCCCACACCACAGCTCCAGCACCTACTGTCCCTCAGCCTTTTGGGAGCCTGGCCTCCCACCTCTGTTCCCTGCAGCTCTGCCTCCAGCCATGGTGGTGGGCCCCAGGGCAGCCCTGACCTTCTTCAGCATTGCGTGCCTTGCTCTTGCCGTACCCTTTTCATTTTGTTACTTCCTAGTTAGGTCTTCTGTTAACTGCTGATGTGTGTCTGGGCCTCATTAGTAAATGCAGATTTTACTGATTAGTAGAAGAGGTGCTCTTGGTGATCCTGGAGAATAACAGACCAGGGAGGAGTGTGCTGTGCAGGGCAGCTTGGGCCTCTGCTGCACCATTCACTGCACTTCCCTCCATGGTTTATTTTTATTTAGGTGCAACAGCTAAATAACCATAATGATGTATTTTCTAATAACTCTCTGTATGCCTCTTGCAGTAACTGCAATGGAAGCCTACTACAGGTTTTGCAAATGCTACATTTATCCTGAAATTACCTGGGGAGGGGAGAATCACTTACACTGTTTGAATTGGCCCAGTTACACCAATATTGTTCCCCAAACAATTACATATGAGTGTTTGATTAATTGTTATTCATATGAATGTGACTAAGAGCTCTGATTCAGACACGGTGTAGGCAGCCTATGTTCAAAGCTTCCGTGACAAGTCTGCCGAAGCATTTTAATGCTGATTTGTAGTAATTCTTTGTGCTATTTCAGTCTTGAACCTCCTCCCCACTGTAGCCATCACTAGACACATAAACAGATGCTCACGTGTGCCCAGTTCTGACGGTGTCCCTCCCGTCTCTTGCCACGTTTTCATTCCAGCCCAGGCTTCCAAACTGATTTGCCAACATAGCCTGGATCTGATCAGCAGCACAGCTTATCGCTGGTCATGAATCACTCTGCTGACATCCAGTTCTGCAGTACTGTGGCAGAGGACACAGTTTAGATTGATGTGGAGAGGAAAAGGGGATGTAAACTGGTCATATCAGCCTAAATTAGCTTAAATGTACATATATCTCTTAAAGATGTTACAGAATTATAGTCAGGAATGACAGGGCACTGTACTTGTGATAAAAGATGTCCAGGAAAAATGCAATGCCGAAATTTATGCTGATACTAAAATGAAGCAACGTAGTACTCCTTGAATAGTGTACTTGAGTGTTTTTGCTGTAATTTATGACCAGTTACAGGAAAAACAGTGACAGTGAAGGCGAAGGTGCTGTTTACAGAGTAAATTATGTGTGACTTTTGTCTTATGTTCTTCTGAAAATTTGAGAAATCCCTGATACGTACTCGTGGTTCAGTTGCTGTAACTGTAGGGCAAGAGGAATCCTGGTAGACCCAGCTGGCTTTCATCTGTCAGTGAAAGCATGGGCTGGCTTTTGCTCTCCAGGTCTCATGTAGAAACACCAGGTGAAATTCCAGCAGAGAATGAGCGCTTGATTTTCTTTGCTTTGCTCTGGTGTGGTGAATACTGCCAGTCGTAACAGGTTCAATGAACATGATTTCTTAGGTCATTGCTGCCACAAGAGTGTTATAGTCAAATATGACTCAAAGAAATTTAGAATAACTTTTATTAAAGATAAATGAGCAAACCAGCGCTGGGCAGCCGGGCAGTCACTGCTCCACCCAAGGCACGCAAATTGGTTACAGGAAAAAAAGTGTTTATATACAGTCTGTGAGTACACGCCCCCAGTCTTCTTCCTGATTGGTTAGATGCGTTGCTATGCTGTCAATCAGCCTTCCCCGCACAGCGAAGCACGTTCCTCTCCCCATAAGCACGCAACATCTTTCCCGCCAAAACTTGCAAAACCAGAATGTGGCAAACCATAGAGACATAACACGGCGGTTTAACATTTACACAACTCAGTGAATCGTCAACTACTAACATATTCTTGGTTTGATTAGCAAATTTACTTTAGTTGTGCAATCTATAACAAGAGGATGAACTTTTGTAATTGTCAATATTTTAGTGGAAATGTGTGTTGCACTTAAAAGGTGCTTTTTTAACTCTACATTTTTCCGTTAGGCTTTTAAGCAGTTTAGATGCACACTATTCTCAAATTAACCATAGTCTGATAGCCTTTGATGTTTTGTTGTGCATTTAAATAGTCTGAAGTCTCATTTAAAATAAATATGAAGTTTTCAGATGCTGCTTTGAATGAGGAAATGCCTGTTATCCAGGTGTTGAATAAAACAAGAGTGTCCAGGGTAATATAATGCGTATGCGTGTTTAATTGCATCCTGTGCTCTCACTGTTGTAAATGTGTACTTAAAATACCTGGTTTGAGTGGGAAGAAGCTGACAGGTATGCAGTAGTGGTGATGAAAATAAAAACAAGGGGAAACAAAAGTGTAACAAGAACAAAATACAGGATGTTTTTCATCATCTGGGCTGTCAGAGAAGTGATGTGACCAGCACGTTGCAGTCTTGCTGTAATCAGTTTCTTCTGAAAACAGTCAGATGCTGCAACGCTGCCAGACCTTTGCCAAAGGTGGTATGTACATCCCCTTTGGGCCAAGGAAACGGGCAGCTAAAGAAAACAAGCAAATCCTCTGAAATGGGGTCTCTATGTGAAATGCTTGATTTCTTTTTTGCTAGTGCAGGCTTTTTTGATTAACTGGACAGATTATCTCTCAACTAAAGACTTGTATTTGAGAGAAAATTGCTGAAGTAGCTCAAAGGAAGTTCAAGTGGCTGGAGGCTCTAAAGTTAGGCTGAGGCACCGAGAGCAGTGGGACATTTGTTTTTCCAGTCACTGCAGAAGGGATGTGCCATCCATGAGACAAGAATATCCTAGAAATGTGCCATGGTTTGGGGGTTTGTGAGCCTACACTCATCTGGTGGGCTTTCTCCTGAGGGAGAAGAGAGGTCAAGGGTCCCACACGGCAGGCACAGTTGTTCTACGTTGATCTACCCGGCTGTCTGAGGCTTTCAAGTTACAAAATTTGAGTTTCATGGCACTTAGGAACCAAAGTTAACTTACTGCCATGACTCACTGCTTGCAGGGTGGTGTTTCCAAAGTCACCTGCACAGTAAGAGACGTACTACCAGCCATACCTGTTGCAGGTGGCTAACAGCTTGAAAAGAGGATAGCTAAACTGGTACCCTCCTCAGAAGCACTTACCAGTGCATTGCTGGAGATCAGACCTAGAGGAGGAACAGAAGGTAGGTGAAACAAAAATGCCTGTGTTTGTAAGTGTTTACTGCAGGCTATGATAGGGTGGGGGTGCTAGGGGTGAGCTTGAGGGAAAGCTCACTAGAGTGGGTTCAGATATTCTTACTCTGAATGTTGCCTTCTGTACAAGAGACTGGAAAGAACATGTGTTCTAAGCTTTAACCGCACCCCTGCACAGCACAGCATAATACGTTAAAGCTGTTCTGAAATGGGGTTTGCACTAGGACAAAGTGTGAAGTGTAGTGTAAGCATAGATTTGCTTCTGCAGGCTTTGCTGGGGGGAATTTGCAATTCCTGTCACACACAGAGGTGGAGGCACTAATATGCTAAGTTGCTGCAGTGGTTCATTCAGCAAGCGTGAGCTTAAGCACCCTCTATAATACTCCTGTGATCTTGCAATCCGTGCAGCATGATGTTGTGCCCGCTGTCATTTCTGAAGGGACTTAGGACTACTAGAAACTATGAGCTTGATTTCAAGACCTGCGTGTGTTAGCAGCCTCACACTGTGAATGTCCCTCTCTGCTCAGGGAAGATCAGGAGCTTGGATATGACGAGTTGCTGCTTGGTATGGTGGGATGGAGACAGGGCAAGGGAATGCAACGGTTTGCCCTTTGAGGCACTGTGTTCGGTGTAGAGCAAGCTCCTTCTTTCAGCTGGCATGCTTCTTGTGTGAGAAATGCCATTATGTCTCTTGGAAGAGCCTGTCAAAGGAGCTGTGGTGAGCTAAGTCCTCCAGAGAGAATTGCTGCACAGAGGGCTTGGCCAGGCACTCTGCAAAAATCTACTGCAGTGGTAGTAGCAGCCCTTGGTGAACTCCAGGTTTCCTCACTGTTTCTGGCTCCAGAGTGCTCTGGCAAAAGCCTGATCCTGTGTGCAACTGCACCTCATGACCTCCCAAGTAACAGCATGTGAAGAAGGTATTGAGTTTTCATTAGCTATGACAGCTGCTACTAATTAAGCAAGGTAAAAAGCCTTCAAGTTAGATGCAAGTTGATTTTTCCTTTTAAAGACTCTCATGAAGGTGTGTTTCTAATTAAAGATACTTTGCTTGACTAGGGGAGAGCCATTTTACTTGCTATATCTGTGCTGCATCCATTTCAATTAGCTATCCCACAGGCATGAGTGAGTCTAACTCTATTTGTCCACATTTTAAGCCATGCAGCAGGTTTGAATAGGGATGAGGAGGAAGCATAGCCTGTCCCCAGACCTCTAGTTTACCTGGGACAATAATTGGGGGCTGCCTTGTCCTCACCCAGAAACCTGTGTGGTATTCTTTTTTGTGAAGAGGCCAGGAGTGCTCACTGGCAAAGCCACCAGTCTTGGAGAGCTGCTGGAGTGGTGGCGGCGGCCCGTCCACCTCCCCAAGGCTAGCTGGGGCAGAGGAGAAGTGGCAACAGTGAGAGCCCAGGGCCTGCTCCAGCTTTTACTTGTTTATTCAAGTGATATTTAGGCATTTAGTTTTAATTGTGCTAGTAAAGCACCTTTAAAATCCACGAAAAGATGAGCAAGCATTTCTCGTCTTCATTTCCAGTTGCTGTCTGTAACTTGAAGCAAACAGTGGGTTAAATTTTCTTTCCCGCATCTGCACTTTGTGCCTAAGACAGTGGGGTTCTGTGTGTACTTGGGGTTTGCTTTTCTGTAACTCCTCACCCAGCTGTGAAGATAGTTGACTACTATCTTCCTAGTTGGCAACAGGTACAGAGGCAATTCTCCTCCCAAAATGCAGTTTTATGCTAATTTCCCATTCAGTTAATTAGAGAAAAATGTCCAAGTTTCACATCAGTTGCGATTAAAAAGTCCCTGGTCGAAGTTTTTGACTCCCAGTGCTAATAGTAATAGCAGTTGCTTTTGTATTTGTAGCTTGCTTATGCCTTAGTGATGATAGGCCTAATTAAAACATGTGATTTAGTGCAATGTAAGAGCAGACATTTGTATGAAACAGCATTCTGACTTGTGTTAGTCACAAGTTATTTTAAAACTTGTGCAGACAGAGGAAGCTGAAAAGACAGAACATCCACTCTTCCTCCATTTCTGTTTGTTTAAAAAGAGAAAAACATCTAAGTCATACGTTTTTACAATTCCACGAGATCCTTATTGAGAAAAAGAAAACTTGCAGAAGGGCTGCTGCTCATTTAAGAGTCCAGATTGTGACCTGATACAGTACAAGAAAATGGGGCATAAGACTGATCCCTCACCAGCATGCTTTAAGAGACAGTGTCTCAAGTCCAGATGCTGCTTGGGCAGCCTCGTTTGCCCTGCTTGGGAGGGCAGAACAGGCTCTGGGAGAGGGCTGGCAGAGGAGCTGTGGCTCTTTCCCCACCTGACCTCAGCCACCGAGGCTGGTTGGCTGAATAAACTGCAGGAAAGGGCTTTTAAAAATATTGGCCCAGAGTCCTGTGAAGCAGGGTCTCCTTTCGTGTTCCCCCTAGGCAGCACACTGCTCATCTGTCCCTATGTCTGCAGCTGCTGCCCAGGTGTCTTACTGGGACATCAAACCAGGGGAGAGAAGGATATTTAATGCTAGCTTAGTTTTCAGTTCCTAAAGGAACAAAGCAGAGGACTCGATCTAAAAGGAGGCTTTTTTGGATATTTCTGCTTTTTGATATTTTCTGCTATACAGCAGCAAATCTCTGTGTGTACATTGCTGAAAGACTTGTTTGTTTGGGGCTCAGCAACTGGGGCATGCCAAGAGTTGCCCTTAGCATCATTCAGGTGAGGCAAATGCACCAGGTAACACGTAGCATTTTTAAATTAGTAAAAACGTCATTAAAATAGTTTTAAATAACGTGGAAGATCTGGGGAAGGCTGTAGTAATGAGAAAGCCAAAACCAATTCAGAGTAATACTACTTATGGACAATTCATATCTGTATTTCATTGTGCGGAGCATATAGCAATAGTCATTGGCTCAAAGACTTTCATCAGCCAAAGTGTAGCTGGTGGCATTGACAACCAGTCTAGTTCAGTGGCTTCGCATATCTCCTACTCATCATAGGTCCTTCAAACTGTTATGTTCAACTGGATAATACTCAACATACTCTAAATATCTACTTAATAGTTTGTCAGTATGTTACCAATAAATTGATACGCAAATGTTCTGCAGTTTGCTATATACATGATATCAACGTATGTAGGAACAGAGCTGGGAGGAGTGAACAAATTATGTATGCAGCACCAGTCGTGTGCATTATTACACTTTTCAGCTGTAAATGTACAAAGATACAGAAAATCTGAGACTCATCATTAAAAGTTATTCTTTAAATAGTAAGGGAATAATTTCTTAAAATATTTTATAGTATTTTGTAAAGAAAAACCTCATTACCAAATTCCTATTGAAACTCGCATGAACATGAAAACCCACACAGAATTAGAAAGAGAACCACTGAAAGATACTAGATGATAACTGCACAGTTTAATTTCTAAAGACGAGGAGCCTTAGCTTCTACTGAAGTTATTTGGAGATGTGAAAAATTCAACATCACTTGTTCTCAAGCCTGCCATATGAAACAATGGCATGGAAAACAGGCAGGGGGAGGATACACCTGTATTTTTACTATGTGAATGGTTATTCCTATTTCAGTAGATATTCAGTAAAACTACAAACATTGCTTAAAGTTTCTAGTACAATGTGCTTAAAGATAAGCTAACATTAATTAAGTTGGTGGTACCCAGTGGTACTTACCTATCAAGATGACAGTAGTTTTCTTTTTCTATGATTGATATAAGAACATTTTAAAACATTTATTATTCTTACTTAAAACAGCATAACTTTCACTATTGTCTGAAATTAAGGTCAAGCTTCCTGTGACTTTCTTCACAGGTAACGAGATATGTTTTAAATAATGAAGTCTAGACTGGTTTTCTCTTCAAGAAATTTGCTCTCTCCTGCCCACCCCCAACTTGATATGTTTAGAAGTATTTGCCTTCCAACTTTGTGCACTAAACCAGGTAGCGTTTTTTGTGTGTCCAGATTCATGACTGGTTGTGTTGACACCTCAGAGAGAGGGCAGCGTAGCCCAATGCAGGGGCAAGAACAAATAGCCCTGCATTGGGATGGAGGCACGTAACTGTTGTTGATCTTGAGCTGGTTTGCACCTCTGAGTTGACTGCAAGTTTTAGCAGGAGCTCCTTCCATATAGATGGGTCATACGTGAGGTCTCAGTTGCGTGGAGGTTGTTTCAATGCAAACAGGTGTTGAGTGCTCACTGTAGCAATTGCTGCAGCTGTTGTACTGACATGAGAGAGGAACTTGGTCTCTAATATGTAATCGCTTGTTTTTGTAAAACTTGTAGAATTATAACTGTGTCTAATATCTCCCCATTTCACCAAATGTGGGCCAATAGGTTTAAAAGTTGTGCAAACTGAATCTCAGAGGGTGAGTCAAATATATAGGCAGCAAGGCTGAATAGCTGAGTTTTTGAAGCACTCTCCTTCCTGTGCATGTGTGATACCCTGCAGAGAGCCCTCCAAGCTTGGGACTGGGAAGTGGCAAGTTCTCATATGTTCAGAGGAACAAATGCATGGTGGGGAATAGATTGACAAAGTAGATGAGGAGACTGAGGCACTCAAAGATAAAGATGCAGAAAGGTGGGAAGTAACCTTCCCTGAAGCCCAGGGAACATATGAGGAGGGGCTGCACATACTGAACTAAGAGGATCCAAACTACTCTCTTGGTGCATCTAGAAACAAAGGCAAAATGCTTGTGGCCTGTCATTTGTTGCTGGCAACAGGGTAGTGGGAAGGGCAGAAATCTCTTATGGATGGGATGGAAAATGGCAAACACTACTTGGAAAATGAGCATTAAACCCTCGGGAATGCTTGAACTTCAGAGACTGACAATACTGCGACTGTATGCTACAAAACTGCACACAGTTATGTGCAAATGTGCTAGTTCTCAGTCCCCGGAAAATCAGAAAGGCTGTTACTGACTCCATAGAGTGATGCATCAGGATGCAGGATAGCAAGAGAAATCACCAGACAAATGATATGTGGAAGCTGGTGGTGGATCATATATCTGCATAAAGTCTATGAGCAGCAGAGAAAAGAGAATTGTGGATTATTTGCTTTTTGTAAAGCTTTTGCAGTGTTAGTTGCCTGATCTGCAAGCCTGTTAGTAGCCTACATATCATGAGCCAAATTCTGATAACGGTGTTGAATGTGAGAATGCAGTCAGACCTCCCTGCATATGAACTTGAGTACTGAAAGTGAAAGGGGAAAATTGGTGTTGAATTTCAGAAAGAGACTGTCCCATATCTCTGCAAGTGAGTTGGAGCAGTGCTTGGATCTGAGACACAGTCTAGAGTAATCCCCTTGCAGCAGCTCGTTTATGTACTGGAAGACACCAGTAAATACTGGGTGGCCATGCTCACAGAAATGGCCTTGAGAGCTCTCAAGAATGCCAGCTTTGAAATCACCGTGCAGCATGCAGTGCCCTTCTCCGCTCTGGCTGTTCTGACATATATTATTGATGGGCTTCCACCAGCCTCTCCCCCCTGCTCCTGCAGAGCCCTTGTGCACCGCTGAGCCAAAGCAGGTGCAGAGACCAGCGTGGAGCCCGAGCTGCCGATCTCCGGGCTGTCAGGTCTTGTTTCTTTTCATGCACACTTCTTAGTGCTAATAAGGACCACTTGGCACTGGCACAGAAACTGAAGAGGACTTGTAGAGAATCTTTTTTTTCCTCTTTATCTGGTTATTCACTTGTTACTAATTTTCTTTTTAATGTCTTACTGGTTCGCCAGTTAAGAAATGCAGAGCGGTGTCTTGCTGAGTTGACTGCAGGTGTAAGGGTATTCCACCACTGCCTGCCCCCCCGCCCCCCGTTTAAGTAACAGATTTATGCTGTTTTATAGTTCCTGCCCATGCACTTGAGACAACTGGCATCGTAAGATGTGTTAGATGGGGGTTAAGTGTCTAATTCCTGCTGATTTTCACCAGTTTGTTTGGGGGTTTTTTTATGAAATTGTTAGCATTAAGCACCAAATCCTGCTCACTCACTCTTGTTTGACCCATGGTAACATAAGTAGAGAAAAATCTGTCAGTACCACTTACTTCAGAGGTTTCTTAAGTTTCTCATTTAGTCACATACATAAAGGACATAAAATGTCACTTTTAAAGGAATGCTCTGTATTAAAAACTGTAAAGAAAAGGAGTTCACTATATATCCTCTGCATTCAATCCTGATTGTGGAACTGTGAATAGACAAAGCATTCAACATGGCTGAGTCTAAAAAATATTTCAGTTAGCTCACATTCATATTTTAAGTTGTTTGTTTCTTTGGTTTTTTACTGTGTACACTTGTGCACATGCGTGTATTTTGCGTTATCCAAGTGTGTTCACACAGGTGAGAATTATATGCATCTATCTGCAGAGAAGCGGTTTATTTTAAGTAAGTATTCTTAGCATTATACAGGTTGCAGTATCCACACATTAATACAAGGCTCCACATTTGATCTTTCCAAGTCTTATAGAAAAAGTGGCGTCGCATCAGAACAAGAAACCCCTTTTAGATTGTACAAAGCATGTGGCAAAATAAGGGTTACTGAATTGCTTTGAATAGTTACAGGAGCTTACTGCAAATCTTGTTACTCAAACTACCTGAAAAATGTGAATAACTTTTTAGTTTCAGGTGGTGGTCACAATGAAAGATCTTCACCAAAGCTAGGTTTTAGCTTAAACATCTTCATCTGCTCTCTACTAGCAGGTTAAAGACCAAAGATCTCCAGAAGTCTATCATTAGGATATTTTAACTGCAAACATCTGATTATGGTGTTCAACTAATCCAAGGGACAAACACTAAGACAAGTTCTTGATTATTTATCTGTGCCAACCTCCTCTGCTAATAGACACCAATAGCATCACAAGCTTCCCAAACCTAATAAGCAGTCAGTTTTTATGGCAACACCAAGCTCACAGCCCAGCTGCATTTTTTGCTTTCTGCTGCACAGTCATGGCCACAGGCAGCCTGAGACTCCTCTCTTGCCTTGGAACTGGTGGTCAAGTGCCCATACCTTTGGTTCTACAGAAAAGTTTTTATCTACCATTTATTGTCATGGCACCATCCTCAACCTGAGCATTAGCAGCCCGTCATCCACTGCAGCACTGATGTGATGCAAAAGGAATTGCAGTTTTTTGCATTGTTGAAATTTGCTGTTTGATATTGGAATACATTATTAAATAAATGTGGTTATGTTATACATAATTTTACTGCACTTTTCTTGCTTTTTGGGGTTTTTTTTGTTTCTTTGTTTGTTTTTGGTTTTGCTATGCACTTATTACTTGCTGTTTATATTTATTTTAGACTGTGGAAGTGATGTTAGACAAAAAGCAAATTTGAGCAATTTTCTTATTTGAGTTCAAAATGGGTCATAAAGCAATGGAGACAACTCACAACATCAGCAACACATTTTGCCCAGGACCTGCTAATGAACACACAGCACAGTGGTGGTTCAAGAAGTTCCATAAAGTAGACGAGAGCCTTGAAGATCAGGAGCGTAGTGGCTGGCCATCGGAAGGTGACAGCGGCCAATAGATCAATCATCAAAGCTGATCCTCTTACAACTACACAAGAAGTTGCCAAAGAACTCAATGTCGACCATTCTACAGTTGTTCTGTTTTTGAAGCAAATTGGAAAGATGAAAAAGCTCGGTAAGTGGGTGCCTCATGAGCTGACCAGAAATCCAAAAAATCATCGTTTTGAAGTTCCATCTTATTCTGTCCAACAACCGTGAACCATTTCTCAATCAGATTGTGACATGTGACAAAAAGTGGATTGCATATGATAACTGGCGATGACCAGCTCCGTGGCTGGCCCAAGAAGAACCTCCAAAGCACTTCCCAAAGCCAAACTTGCATCAAAAAAACATCGTGGTCACTGTTGTCTGTTGCTGGTCTGATCCACTACAGCTTTCTGAATCGCAGCAAAACCATTCCATCTGAGAAGGATGCTCAGCAAATCAATGAGATGCACCAAAAACTGCAAGGCCTGCCACTGGAATTGGTCAACAGAAAGGGCCCAGTTCTTCTCCACAACAACACCCGACCACACATCGCACAACCTACACTTCCAAAGTTGAACAAATTGGGCTACAAAGTTTTACCTTATCCTTCATATTCACCTGACCTCTCACCAACTGACTACCACTTCTTCAAGCATCTTGACAACTTTTTGCAGGGAAAATGCTTCCACAACCATCAAGATGCAGAAGATGCTTTCCAAGAGTTCTTTGAATCCCAGGAATAAACAAACTTATTTCCCGTTGGCAAAAATGTGATTGTGATGGTTTCTATTTTGATTAATAAAGATGTGTTTGAACCTAGATGTAATGATTTAAGAGTCACAGTCCAAAACCACAATTACTTTTGCACCAAACTTTGGCATGCTTGACTGTCGATCTAAAAGGGCTTATGGTTACTGTGCTAGGAAATGATTCAGATAAAAGGTTGCTGAGCTACTTGTCTGGTTCTGTTGTGGGGAAAGATGAAAACAGTAAGACTTAAATGTGGCACCATATCCCAGTGCATAGAGCACTTATCCCTTTAGAGTTGCACTTGCTTAAGTCCTCAGACAACCTGCATGAATGAGGGAGGGAGCTCATTGGCTGGGTAGGGGAGCAAACCAGGGTGGACAAGGAACACAAGAGGCTACCAAGGAAGGAGGTATATGAAGGAGAAAATACCTTGGTTTTTGTGTTGGTTTGTTGCTGTGTTGTTGTTTGTTTTTTTTGGTTTTTTGGTTTTTTTTAACTTACATAGTAAGAACTGCACTGCTGCAGAACTACATCATTTCATTTTAAGGTAGAATTTATGGATAAAAATACATTCTTTGTGAAGTGAGGAAGCTCTAAGGAAATTTCTTTCTCTATAAGCTTTGATCTTACCAACAAGAATTATTGAATTTTTTTTCCTGCCCATTTATAGAGAGACCCATAGCTATATGTGAGCCCACTGCAAGATGAGTTGCTGGACAGTGTCTTAAGTATCTTTCAGTTCTGTTTTAGAGATAGTTATGTTGCTTTGCAGCCAGACAGAGTAGAAACTTCAGAGATCATTTCTTAGAAAAAAAAAAATTGTGAAACAGGGAGACTTTGAATCAGCCTCAGTAGTGAATATTTCAATACTTCAGTGACCTTAGTAATGACCTTAGCAATTACCTTAGCTGGTTAAGATTTTTTTTTACATATATAGCAAAGTGAAAACCTGTTATACTCTTTTGCTAATAATTCACTGTTAAGTACTAGCATCAGACTTGAGCACTAGTAAGATTTAACAGCATAGAGGTACAAGTCAGGCCTGCTAATATGTTACTTCTTTGTCTGTAAAAGTCAAGGTCATATATCTGAGCACTGTAAGTGTGTTTGTAAAAAGTTGGGACAGGAAAACAATTTAAAACATCATAAAGCAGTGAGCCAGGTGTACTTCTAAAACTATAAAATGTATTTCCCATCTCTGTGTAGAGCTGCTTCTCTTCCGTCTTGGAATGAGGAAGGTAAATCACTTTAATGTGGTCTGTGGTTTATATTGTAACTTATGCGCTTAAAACTTGTGTTGTTTATGTGAGCTATTTAGTGTGTTACTCTGTTTCAGTTCATTAGATAGATATGACCTATGACCATATACCCCATCTGTGTTGACAATTTAAAAAAAGAGAAAAGTCCACTCCTGCAACGTAGTTGTGTATTTAACAATTCCATCTTTCAGCATCAAGACATTAAAAATGTAGTGGAAAGATGTTCTGGCTGTTCTTGTAGACTTACATAACTGAGATGTATGGGCATTTAACGTTTTTATTCAAACAATATTCTACAGATGGAAGTACATTAATGCAGAAACCATTGCTGTGGAAAGTAAGGTAGAGTGGAAGTCAAGACCAGGTTGTACAGCCAGCTGTTTATGTGTAATAATATTTAATATGCTTATGGTGTTGTTATCTATGCTAGATGTTCTCCTTTCTCACCGTGAAAACTTTGTTAATTGAACACGAAATCAATGAGAAAAAATTAGCTGTGTCATGCAAAAGGATTATTTACTATTTGTGTTTTGAAGCCAATGCTTTGTGCATTAAAAAAACCAAACAATAAAAATATCTGTGTATAGATACAGATATCACATGACAGTGATATAAAAAGGGTAAATGTAGCTATTTCATGTTCTGGAGGTAGCTCACTTGCTCTCATTTGGTATGTTCATATGTTAGAACAGCCGCTCAGCTGTAGCCACAGGATGCAGTGTCTGCTCCCTTTATTCTGTCCTGTCCTTTCTCAGTGAATAAAACAGCACGTTGGCGTTACAGGCCCCGAGATGGGCTTTTGTGTTGTCTGCCGGCAGGAGAGGCAGGCGAGAGCACACCGTGCGCTTACGGGTAATTCTGCGTTGTGAGCGGTATCCTTGGTTGTCTCGTACACAGGCCCCTGTAGAGAAGGCAGCAATAAGTTACTGAAAGTAAATGACATCTTTCTCTGTAGGATTTCTGACTTTCAATCTACAAGTAACTCTTCCCCCGCCCTCCCCTCAGAATTAAGAAAAAACACACATGTAAGTGTCAAGAGGTAAAATTCTTTAAAATTATTGTCTGTCAGAAACTGTAGCCGTTTCTGCTCAACCACAGTATCCATATGTGTTCTGCAGATGTGGGGCTCCTCTGACTCTTCGGAAAGGTTTCGATGTGCATCATAAAATAGAAGGTTAAAAGGAACTAAATGCCAGAGTTGAATCAAACAGCAGTGTGATGCTGAGATTTAAAAGACAAGCTGACATGGCATCATTTTTGTTAACTGCCACAAGTTTACTGCAAGTGATGTGTTCTTTGATTCATTATTAGCAAAAGAAGGAAAATTTTGTTGGAGGGAAAAAGAATCTGACATTTCTTTTTTATATGAACAAGGAAAATTCTAATTTTTCCAGTGTTTTTAAAAATTGTTTTGTTTAGGTGTTCTTCTTAATAAATTGACAATATAATTACTACCACAGGACAGAACTAACAGTAGTAGAACCACTGAATAAAATCGATGTTGAAGTAAATAACCTCATCCATGGTAAGGACCATAATTGAGTTGTGGCAGAACTTATGACTGTTTGATTTTGCCAAAGGAAAAGCACAAGTCACTTTTAGAATAATAAATAGTAGGTGCAGTGCTTTAAAATGTTAATGAATCCAGTAATGATGATCGTGTTATGAGAATCACGTGCATTTCTGAGTCATGCCTTCCATTTAGCGGTCTGTGAGGTTTGGAGTTGGGTTTTCCGATTCTAGTAACAGCAGCTATCAAAGTCAAGGGCCAAAGCAATTGAGTGACTCTGTTCAAGAGGCTTTGGGACTCCTATGTTATGCAAATTGGCTTATCAGCATTACTTAGCATATTTGAATAAATTAATTCCAAAATTACGATAGCTTTGGTCAGACAGTATCAGATCTGGTTTGATTAATCCTCAGATTTATTTTAAATTTTATCTCTAGTAGTTCTACATTTCCACCTTTTCATTTTGCTGCTGCTCACTAGCACATGAGGGTGCACAGTAGAGCACTTGTCAGTTACTGAAAAGGGTTTTTTTTCACATCACCAAACCTTATTACCGTACTACAAAAATGGCTTTGCAGAGTGCTTAGGTATGGTGTGCATGGACAGACCACCCTGCCCATCACTGCCTTCTGTCTGGACCTCTTTCCCAGAGCAAGGACAGAAAGTCTTGCGGTCATACCCACTTCATCTTTCTCTCCTCATGGGCTAAACCAAGGTCTTCAGTTTCAAATACTGTTAATCTTGTACATTTTTGTGATAATAAAACTATCATTTTTTGAGTAATGTGTGTTTAAAGATGTATTAAAAAGCAATATGGAGAAAAGACATGGTTGGTAGAGGTAAGCAAAAAAAAATTTCAAACCTACATTCTTACACTCTCCAACAAACAACTTGTCACAAAAACCTCCTTCTTGCCTCCGTTCTGAAATTCAACTGAAAATAGCATTTCCTTTTGCAGTGCTTACCTTTAAATCCTGGGTAGAAAATCTGGGGTTTTTTTCTGTGTCTTTGCCTTTATATGTTTTTAAAGTAATCTTTTTAATTTTATGTGTAAAAATGGCAGGGTGACACTGTCACATGGAGAAGAAGGGAAACAAAATACAACCTCTTGATGGCAGTGAATAGCAGAATAGAATCCTGTAATTTGTAAACTTGTTCTGCACCTACTTCACAGCATTTGGGAGGTGAGGAGAGGATCTAATCTTTATTGTGGTATGGCACTTTGCACCGCAAAGAGTTAAATGGTGCATGAAATGACCTGTCACACTGTATTATGTGCCCCAGTACTACATACACAGAGGAGTATTTAAAAAAAAAAAAAAAGACAGAAAAAAATCCTGCAGCCTCACTTTTTTGTTGTTTTGAAGAGAAACATTTGGTGTGTGTATATATATTTCTGCATAATTTATTTTAGCTAAGCCACAGGAGTCCATCAGCTACAAAAATAGAAGGAAAGGACATGCTGGATAGTTTCCCTCATCAGTTCATTAGGGAAGGTAAAGGTGGAGATTCAGTGCCTGTGATACATCTTTCCTGCAAGGAACAACAAACCCAAACTTTTGTGTCTTATGCTTGAAGTAGCTGATGAACTATTTCCTGATTTGCCCCAAGTAGCTTCATTATTGTGGGAGAAGTTAGGAATGCACTTAGGAAGCTTTGCAAAATGATTAGGAAAAGGTGGTACACTGCATTTTTTATTAAACCATTATATTGTCAAGTTCATGCTATAGAGTTTAATCTGATTTTGCCTGCAGTTGATGGTGAATTTTTGAATCTCAGATTGAAACAAGAAATCCGCAATGTAAAAGTCCTGTCTTTATGATTCATGTGCCATTCTTTTCACTAGAAATACCTTTCATCCCTTTCACAAAGGCACAGACACCAATATTCCCTCAGGCATGGGACATAAATCCAAGTGCAAATTTAGGCCTTGCAGTCTTAGACAGCAAATAGTCACTTTAAATGGGTGTTACTTTCTTTCAGTTTTCTTTCTCTGGATGCAGAATATGGTCAGGAGTGCAGCAGATTGGTTTTTTTTTCCTCAATTGCACAGTTTGCTTCCAGTTAAAGATCTGCTAGTGGGGCAGAAAATCTGTTTTGCTTTAAAAGAGTGAGAACTGAAGAATAACCCAGTCCTCTCTGAGCATTTGAGCTGACACAGTGACATTCACTGTTTGTCATTACTCTGATTTTTTAAAGACAGTGGTAGCAATGCTAAAACCCTGATTTGGCATCCACCAACTCCATCCCCACTTCTTCTCTGCTTTAATATTTATGTCTTTGGATTCCATTTTAATAAATAATATATTTAATAAACCACTTCAGATTAATTATTTAGCAGCTTCTGCATTTTGTAGCAAGGGGGAAAAGGTCACTCATGAGGAACAACTTGTCTTTTACACCTGCTCAGCATTGTTTAAAATCACTTATTTTCTGCCGGACCAATGAACAGCCTTTTCCATGCCATTGCATGGGAAGGCTCATTTTCATGTGCCAGTGGTGCTGTGAGGGAGGTGGCTGGATAGTCCTGTCCTCCCCAGCCTTGTGCTGAAGGCAGGTGAGTTGGGAGGTGGCAGCTCTGTGTTTCCAGCTCTGGGGAGGGATAATAAACCATAAGAATATTGTCCCTTTCCCAGCTTTGGGGAGGTTCAAAAGGGAGTCTGCTTGGGTTTGTGGTTTTGAAGTGGTTCGGGTGCAGTTCATAACCAGCTCTTCATTTTTTCTCAAGATTTGGGGAGCTGCAGGTTCCTGTATGGGAACATATTGGTGACCCACTGTAGTTCAGCATTTTTTCTGTCTGGAAGTGCCTTATATTTGATGCTCCAGAGGAAAGTGACCTTCTGCTGCAAGTCCTGTGTTTGTCAAACTGTGGTTCAGCATCATGGAAGAGAGGCCAGTGCTGCTTTTTCATGCCAGGTCATGCATAGACCACCATAGGCTAGGATTATTGATTATTTAATGTAATCTAGTGTAATACTAGAACTCTTATGTGCTACTTCTAATCAAACTTGAAAAACTGTCCTCAAATCATATTACAAATTGGAAACTCAGTCCACTGTTGTTTGGAGGATTTAAGATTCCTGGGGCTTTTCAGTTGTTCCAGTACAAAACCAGCCTTCAGCATAACCTTGTCTTGCACAAGAATGATTAGCTGATGGCCAGAACTCAAGGTGAAATTCAGGGTGCGGGAGCTAACCCCCAAAAGAAGCACTCACAAAATCAAAGCTGTTGAACTAAACTCTCTTACTTTGGGCACTTGCCAATTCAAACAGCTTGTGCAATGTTATTTTAGATGGCAGCTGGGTCACAGCTTTGCTTCTGGGCATTACAGAGGTTGGGTTAATGGGATTCACCCTGCTGCCCTGTCTGTGGTGGGGTGATAAGGGGCCAAGATGTGCATGCCCGCATGGGAGCGGGCACCCTAAGGAGCTCTGCCTTGTCACATATGAAGTTTACTCCTTCTGTGATAGTCCCCATGCAGGCTGTGGTAGGCACGTCTGTTCCACTCCTCATTCATCACTGTATGAGCAACCTGGAGACCTGCGTAGTTTTATATTAGATGCAGTGATGCAAAAGAAAAAATCTCTACCGTTTCCACAGCAACTTGTGCGTTGGATCCTGGCTGGAGGGAGGCAGCAGGATGCTCTCAGTCCCTGAAGCCAGTGACTTCAGTAAAAGCTCCTCAAAAAAAGGCACATGCTCTGGTGTTCCCCCCCAGCCCCTCTTGGTTATTGACATCAGAGGACTGTGGTGAAGATACTACCATAAGTGCAGCTCTAGATTTCCTATTATAACTTTATTCCTTCATATTTCAACCCATGCTTCTGCTTTGTTTTTATTCAGTCTTCTATCTGCAAAGAGTCACTGAAGAGCCCTTCAGGATCATCTGTTCAAATCTTGCTGAGGTTGGTATGGTCAGAAGTAGTTAGTACTAGGTGACTGATGACCTGTGTAAAATGGTCTGGGAGGCTTAGTGCTGTCAGTACCTGACAGGTACCAATGGCTCCCTTAGCAGCACTGTTCAGGGCACAGAGGGACTGAACTTCTTCATTTTTTCCTCAAAGTGGTTCCTCCCATTTAGGCTGCACACTACAAAACCGTTTATAGGCGATTCTACACTACATTTTTCCTGGCCGAAATAATCTATACATTTATGCATGTATCTGGGCACAGGTTTGAGTATGTGTTTGCACAGTTTCTGAATCACACAAAAGCCTCCCCTGTTCAATACATGCTGTATGGCAGTAACAGTACAATTTCTTCCACTGAAATGTGACTTGCATCACACCTCAGTGATAATTCTACGGCCATTTGGTTTCTATCAGAGTGCCTTATTTACAATTCACATAGTCTTCACTGGATATTTATGATACTTTCCTAGAGTCATAAAAAGCTTAACACTTCTGCTTATGGAGCAAAGTAAATATTTAGTCTAATTTGCAGCTAGCCTGAGAAGGTTTCTAATTAGAGCAGCTGTGCTCTAAATTGTGAAAGATCTCTCAAGCTGTTCACATGCATATATGTGACATCTTTACCATAATTGTAGAATGCATGGGGAAAAAATGCTCTGTTCACAAGAAACTTCTGTTATACTGTAAAGTGCAACACAGCCCCAAGAATTTGCTACCGTAATTACAGCTGTATGATAAGTGAACAAGAGTTCACTTTAAGTATTTTTATACAGCTTTCTAACATGCCAAAATAGCCTTCACTTTTAAGCAATTATAGCTCAGGTAGGATTTGAGCTCATCAGGAGCTGTCTGTCAAAATATTTTTAATGAAAAATTGAGTGTGCGTAACAGCGATGCATTGATTGTCTTTTGCTTCTAACTGTTGACACTGATGGACTAAAAAGCTTGAAATTGAAGAGGGAGAAAATTATATTAGTTCAGCTCA
Organism: Nesoenas mayeri; assembly: GCF_963082525.1. NCBI lineage: Eukaryota > Metazoa > Chordata > Aves > Columbiformes > Columbidae > Nesoenas > Nesoenas mayeri. The sequence continues at coordinate 38,825,356 of NC_137548.1, forward strand.
TTTAGAGAATCTCTGTTTGCTGAATTAATTTGCTAAGCTTTGGTTTTCTGCTGAATATTGAACCCTATTTTCCAGCTGTGCATATACTCCCTGAGGGGAATAGCTCCATCTCTCATCTTACAGTGCAGCCCAAGCCGAGCCAGGGGTGCTCTGCAGAGCTCATGGTGTAGCTGTGTTATGGGAGGCACAAAATGCTCCTACCTGGTATTCCCCAGACCCTGGTGCTGAACCTCAGCAGCTGAATAAGAAGTGTCACAGTTCTTCCCTAAACACTGTTCTGGATAAGTCCGTTTATGTAGTGAAACCCATCCCTCCACGTGATGACTTGCTGAGTAGATACTCACTTCGTGAAGCTTTAACTGTATTAGTAGCAGTATACAAATAATCACAGTTAGTGCCTTGGTAGCTGTTCCTTCACCAGTACCTTCCATTCACAGTAGAGAAATAAAATGCTAAAACATGTTACCAGTCTGAAGGTGACATTATTAGCTCTATTTCACCCTCCCAATAAAGATGTGAAGAACACAGTTGTTATTTTCTTTCTTCCCTGAAACACACTCAAGCGTGACAGAGCTATGTGGTGTATTCTGCCTTTATCTGAAATAAGCTCTTACATTTAAAAATAAGCAGAGATAAAAGCTCTGTTGGAAAGAGGACAAGTTCTATCAGTGCCCCTGCTGTCAGCTGTCATCAGAGAATTATAGAATAGTTTAGGTGGGAAGGGACCTTCAAAGGTCATCCAGTCCAGCCCCCTTGCAATGAGCAGGGACGTCTTCAACTAGATCAGGTTGCTGAGAGCCCCGTCCAGCCTGGCCTGGAATGCCTCCAGGGATGGGGCATCCACCACCGCTCTGGGCAACCTGTGCCAGTGTTTTACCCGCCTCACCTTCAGAAGTTAGTTCTGTAGGAAGCAGCCAAACGGCTCTGCTGCTGCTGCATTGGTGCTCTGCCACACTCTGGTTTTGTTGCATTGTGAAAGGTTGTCAGAGATGGGCAGCATATCTTTTGTAGTTGTGTAGCAAGCACTGTCTGAGGCACTCCAAGTCCTTCTCTGACATCTTTGAGTTAAATTTCACTGCCCCTGTGTGATTCCATATTATCTCCATTATACAGGAGGGGAGACTTGAACAGGGACAAATGAAGCTGTTTGCTGAAGGTCGCTCAGCAGTTCTCTGGTGGTACTGCTCTGCTGCTTTCCAGCACTGCCTCAGAGGCAAGATTGACCTTTCTCCCTCAAGGGTGCTGAAGGGAGGTGCATTAGCTTTCTTTTTTTTTTTTTTTTTGGTCTTTCTGTGTTTGAGCGGAGTGAAATTGGCTGGACTGGTGAAGCAAGTTAGTTTCAGAGGTCCTGTCAAATTAACTTTCCTTGTTGGTGTATGTGTGGGGCTGCGTGACAGGAGTCAGCAGGTACCAAAGGCTTGGGCATGCTGGTGGTGTCACAGAGCTAGTCAGAGGCATTCATGGGACCCATAGGGGTTGGCAACATGAGAAACAGTCTATTTTAAACTTTTATTTCAGTACAGAGTAGAAGATCGAATGTAGTTATAGTTGTTGCCATCATGCTAGCTGACAACAGCTTGGTCCTTTTCTCCATGTACCATCCAGCTCCACCAATATTCATGAGAGCTTCCATCTGACAGCACGAAGAGGATGTTTAGCATCGCACAGAACTGGCCATCCAACCCTGTACATCTACTGTTGATGCTGATGAGTGATGCTCAGGACTCTCCAGCCACAGGTTAGCTGGTGACAGGAATCCCCAAGAGCCAAGTACCTGCTGCAAGTAATCAGACAGGAACCTGGTGCATACCCAAATATTCAAAAATAGGCAGCAGGATCTTTCCTGCAGGGTCCAGTGGGAGGCTAGAATATTAAAATGGCACTGTTTCCTTCACTAGTTCACAAAAGTGAGCTGGTAAAATGAGACCATGGTGATCTCTGGCATCATTATGTGGTAATCAGTTGCAACTAAACTAGAGCTGGGTAGGTCTGGTAAGCTGTTGGTGTCCAGGCATAGGGTTGTGGGAGGTAAGAGCTGTTAGTTTTTCTTTTTGTGTGTGTTATTTGCCCTTCCCTCAGAGTGTCATCTCCAAGATCAGCCTGGACTAAGAGCATGGTGCTTAGAATCATGGAATCATTTCGGTTGGAAGAGACCCCAACCATAACCTAACTCTAGCACTAAACTATGTCCCTAAGAACCTCGTCTAAATGCCTTTTAAACACCTCCAGGGATGGTGACTCCACCACTTCCCTGGGCAGCCTGTTCCAATGCCTGACAACCCTTTCCATGAAGAATTTGTTCCTATTATGCAATCTAAACCTGCCCTGGCACAATTTGATGCCTTTTCCTCTTGTCCTATCACTTGCTACCTGGGAGAAGAGACCAACACCCTCCATGCTACAACCTCCTTTCAGGTAGTTGTAGACAGCGATAAGGTCTCCCCTCAGCCTCCTTTGCTCCAGGCTCCTCATCAGACTTGTGCTCCAGACCCCTCACCAGCTTCATCACCCTCCTCTGCACTCTCTCTAGTACCTCAATGTCCTTCTTATGATGAGGGGCCCAAAACTGAACACAGAATTCAAGGTGCAGCCTCACCAGTGCCAAGTCCAGGAGGACAATCACTTCCCTGATTCCAGGGCCCAGCAAGGCCATGTGTGCTGGTGTGGTACCACCTGGTTGCCTGTGTGACTTCTGGTGCGGGGAGAAACAGAAGCTACTGCAGAGTTGAGAGTTGTTTTCCCCCTTATAATGGTAGCACTAGGGATGTTGTGTGGCACTGACCCAAAGTTGCCAGGCTGTGATTGTTACATTTGTTGTTGTGTTATGACTTATTTTTTATAACACACCAACAAATGTAATATTTTATTTTCCCCTGCCTCAGAAAAGGGATTCCTCATCTCCCAGTGATAGACATCTCTGCTCTGACAGAGGAATTCAATGTCTTCTGCTTCACGCCTTTACCCTTCTTAGGCCTGCAAAATTGCTGATAGTGGAAAAGAAGGTCTAATGAATACCAGCAAATCCCGCATATGCATTAAATCCTCAACACATTCTGTGTACCAGAATATGTTGGTAAAGTCTCATAAACTACCTGCTGTAGAGTCCTGTCTCCACTGATAAAGTGCTTCTGGAGCCAAAAGCCCTTTTCAATGCATTGAAAGTGGCATAATGTGAAATAAAATCATTTTGGACAAATAGGGGGAGCAGAGTTGTCAGCAAGCAGTCAGGAGTTTGTTAGGCATACATTACCGTGTGTAGCTAACAGTGACAGCAGATACATAAATTGCTCTGGCTTTCTCAGGGAGATATTGACCTAGAAATCCACTCAGGAGGGAGAATAACGGTTCACTTTACTGATGTGAAAATCAGACCAGATTGAAATAGCAGTGACCTCCATAACAGGGGAGGGGGGTAAAAGTGCCTGTTCTTACCATGACTTTTGCTGGGTAGAAGTTAGTTCACTGAAGCTCGCTCGTTTAGGATTGATAAATATGAGGAATGCTTAGTTTTACACGTTCCTGCTTCCTAGCCTAATTAAATGAACTATCCAAGAACTCTTCTTCCCTGTCTGCCAGATAGGGAAACCTAAAGGATATTTAATGACATGCGGAAACTGAAGGGAGAGTTATTAACAGTGAAGTGGCTAGGTAACTCTCTTAAAGTTAAGATGAAAGGGTTTCATGGAAGTGACCTTCACGCTTGATGTTCCCTCTTTGCTTTTCTCCACACTTCAAGCTCTGATAATCACTTTTTTCCACTTTGTCACTGTATCACTTATTTCATGAAACATTTCCATAGCTAGGCAGGAATTTGGATCCAGGGTGGTATATCTGCGAATGTTAGGTGGATTCAAAATACGAAGGGTCAGACATTCTTTTTATAGTAGAATGAATAAAAACTTGACATAGATCGCTAAATATAGTTTTTTGATATTTTATGTAAAACTTGATTAAAACTTGAAGACAGGATAAAATGGTCATCAAATGTTTATTTGAGTAGGCTATGCTGTCCCCTTTGAGCAGTGCAGAAATTTGCTGGAGGGCACAAGGAAAGCACGTTGGGAATGGAAAGACTATGTACAACCAGAGGCTGTAACCCATGGGCTCTCAGGCAGCAAACTGCAAATGCTGGTGTGCTGTAGGAGGATGATGTATGTAGTCATATCTGGACCAGACGAGAGGGCAGAAAAGGAAGAAGATGTGGCATCTGAGTAGAAAGGGGAGCAGAGAAGAAACATTCAATGCTCAGAAATAGAGCAGAAAGTGCCAGTGGTCAGGCTGGAAGACATGAGGAAGAAGGAGCCTTTTGAAGAGGAGTTATCTCTAGGGCAGTTTTGTTTACTTTGCTTTAAAATAGCAATAGGCTTTTATAGTTGTGATTGAAACACAAACTGATGGCCCCATTTGAGACACTGGTGCCTGCTTGATTGCTTGAAATGGGATAGTTTCAGTAAAACCAGTATATTGTGCTTTTTTTAATGGAACTTTTATTGGGGTGGTAATAACATAAATTATGTCTGGTCTTCCTTTATTTTACAGTGAGCAAAAGAGTAAGAAGTTTATTTTTCTCTATCAAAACAATTATTTTAGCTGATTTTCATTCCGAACTTCTCATTGAAATAGAAAAAGAGAAAACGATAGTTTTACCAAAACGTATGTTTGTGGCTTTTAAAGCCCTTTAAGTGTTCCTGGAGACATAAGACTCATAACGTGTTCCAGAGCAGTTTCCTCGTAATACACATGGAAAAATCTCACTCTGATGCCAGGTACAAGTGCATACGGAGGAATACATGTAACTATTTGGACATGGAGAGGCTTCTTCATTGCCATCTTGAAGTGATTCTTGCTCTGGCTGACCCTCTTTGTCTACCATTTGCGGATAAGTGAACCGTCCCATCCTCTAGCAGGTCTGGTGTCGGGGTGCCATAGCCTTGTGGGTCTGGGTTCATGATGAGCAATGCTGTTGGGCCCCTCTGAACACCATGGGGTGCTGTGAAACACTTCTTGTCCAGCCTGAGAGGAGCAGTTACTCCTCCAGTTATCCTTGGACTGTAAGAAGCTGTTTTGATCATCACATAACCTTGCATGAAGTCCAAGTGAAGGGGAAAAGGTGATATTAATTTTCATAATGTTTGGGTTGAGGGAAAAGTAGCATTATTCCATTACAAATCAACTGTAGGTACCAAAGTCACCTATAATCTACTGAATCTTTCAGGATATTTTCATATTTGTGACTTCACTCCTGCTGAGAGTCTGTTCAGTGCATGTGTTAACTTAAAAATAATGTATAAACAAGGTGTGAACAGTTCAGTTAAGTGGTAATCTGAGGTTAAAAACAGTGATCAAATTCAGGGTCTGAAGTTGGCAGGGGGATTGTCTTGCTGCCTCAGGAAGACTTGAAATTAAACTTGTTTTGAAATGTAGGTGTTAAGTGTGTGAAATAAAACTTGCACATGTAAACTAAGCCAGCTTTCCAGAGTTGAAGAGAACTGGTTGAGCTCTCAAGCTGTCTTTAAGAGAGAGATGGGCTGTGTTCCCAACCACATAATCTCTCTGCTGAGGTTGCATTTTGTAGTATCTGTGAGGAGAAAATTCTCATGTAAAATCAGAGTTGGGCTCACCAAGAAGGTTTGTGTTCTCTCTCTGGCCACCATTGGGTTTGGCCCCCTGTCCCCAGCCCTGGGCAGGGCTGTGCAGTCACCACTTGAGCTAACAGAGCCAACAACTTCAGGTTTATTTTTTGTTGAGCTTCTGAGAACTTATTAACTTGAAAGAAGAAGGGTTTTGAAGATAGCAAATTTCCGCACTAAGTTTGTGTGCAGCTTTTTGTTCTCCCTGGTGTTAACTTCAAATAAACACAGGAGGTGTAGCTTCAAAAGGAGCAAAAATCCATTCCAATTTTAGAGTAAACAGGAGGAGGATTAAGCTCCTTGACCTAGTAATCAGACCTTCCAATTGCTATGCCTTTTGAAGATGATTGTATGTTTCCTTGTATGTGATGGATTGTGTATGTGCCTGTGAAGTAAAAGTGAACTAGGCTGTGAAAATCTAAGCAGTTTTCCTCTGCGATCATTTTGCTTTGGGTTGTGTACTTTATATGGTAACCCCATACATGTCCCACCAGCCCACCCTGCAGCATGGGGCACAGAGGAATCACCTTGTGGTGTTTTCTGTCTCAGGCTCTTCTCAAACCACAGCCTATTGGTGATGTCTGGGAGCCTTTGGGAAATGAAAGCCCTCCCAAGGTTACAGTATCGAGGATTCAAATGGAGAATGGGGCAAACTGGAAGGGAAGCACTGGTTGCAGTATAGAGTCTAACCCAATTCACATGCAGACTGAACAACATGGTTGTGTCAACCCGGTCGGCAAAAAACGAACGATTGCAGTTGGATTGTCAGTATCTGACCACCATGATCAAGCTGGCCTACGTTGTCTTGAGATTTCTAGTCTCAGGGTTTAAATTTGGGAAGTGGTAGCCATGTGTCTAGGTCTGTGGTTGTGCAGTAGCACACATGGTATATATGAAGCCCATCCTTACCAGCAGGGTTCCAAAGCACTCAGGGTATATAAACGTAACTGTCACCATTTTGCATAAACCACTAAGCCTCTCCTTCTTTTTGACAGATTGAAGACATCATTACGAGAATGCAAGATGACAAAACAGGTGGAGTTCCCATCCGCACTGTCAAGAGCTTTCTGTCCAAAATCCCCAGCGTCGTCACCGGTAAGGACCCTCGTTAGCAGGGAAGAGAGCATGAGATGGTACTTGCTGCCTCTAAGCAAATACACTTCTAAAGCCACAAAAAGAAAAAAAAAGGAGTGTAAGAGAAAAATGGTTTCCTCTGCTTATTTTTTCTGCATGTCATTTTTATGAGATGAAATATTGAACAAAAATTTCTTAGTTTTAGTTTAAGCAAGGTTTTGTGTATCTTTGGGGTGAGTTATATTTTAAAATGTTATATAGCTTTTATGACTAATATATATATATACATACATATATATATATATATATATATATATATATATGTATATCTCTAACCAGGCAAAGTCATTCACTATGACAGTAGGAAGATCTTGTGGAAGAACTCCGGAAGGAAAGTTGAAACCATGTTTTCTCACTCATACCCAGATACTCTTACCAGATGAGTAAAGGAATGTGAAATACCTTCCATGCATGTATACTGTTTTATTAAAGCTCTATGTACAAAAATGCAGATGTGCAGGAACTGGGAGTCAGAGTACAAAACAGTTCCTACCCGTATTTCCAGACACAGTGTCTTCCAGTGCAACAACTAACTTTGCCGTTGATAGATGGTGACTTCATTCAGAGTGATGTAAATTGCTTGGAGAATTTGTACTTGGGTTTCTGGTTTCACTAACTCAATAGCAGTATTCACTATGGTGATACAAAACTACTGTTTTCCATCTTTTTACTGGTAGACTATTGTCCATTAGGAGATACCTAGCTACTCCTGTGACTTATAATTTATGATGTTGCTTACCTCTGCAAAGTAAATACAATTTTCTCTGTGCTCCAGAGTCTCTATCTGAATCAGACCAGATACACATACTGATGAGTCTATTTAGGGAAGTTTCTCCTTCAGTTCTGAAAAGAAAAGAGCTTCCTTCTCTGTGGCTGAGACTTTGCTGCAGTAAAATTCAAATGATTGCATTGCTGTATGCAGACAGCTCACCTGTAACTGAGAGAAAACTGGTCTTCCCAAGACCTTTCTTACTCTTGGGGACTTTATACTGTTGTAAAATAATGGGGAAATAACCTCTAGCCGACAGGGATGCTGGCAGTGCAGCTGGTGTCTGGCCACTGCAAAGAGGGTTCCCTGCAGTGGAGCATCTCTGAGCTGAGCACTTCAGCAATCTCTTTACTGTGAGAACAGTTGGATTGAGCAGAGTTCGAGCTTGTGTTGGTTGGTTCAGGAGTGTGATTTGATATCCTTGTATCAGAAAAAAATGTCCCACTTAAGCTCCAGGGATGGAATACAAATCTGCAGGGTTCTTGGTGATAGGCAGGGAATATGGAAATGGGGGAATGAAGTTTTTACTTAGATGAGGCTCAGTCCAGTTAATCCCTTTTTATTGAGCAACAGGCTCTTCTGTTGGAAATTGATCTCAGGGTGGTGAGTAAGTGTAACTGGCAGTTGCTGTGGAAAAGAAACCTGAGTCTAGAATAAGAAGTGAAAGTTTTGTTACTAAATTGCAGGTTATGGCTGAAGCAGGTATGAACTAACTGTTCTTGAAGATTCCTGGGGAGAATAACTATGTATCTGATTTAAAAACTCATTCCATGATCTCAAGTTTACAATACACAAACTGGATGTCTTCAGATTTATTCAGCTAAAAAAAGTTTCTGATATTCCTGATAATATTCGTATTAATAGCGTTGATTAAGCAGTTGATGTAATTGTCAAGTTGTCCCATTACTCAAAGGAAATAGGGGACTTCACAGCATCTTTAAGCTGACTGTACTTATTCTTAGGTACCACCCTGGCTGGCAGCTTTCCCCTTGCACTCTGCCGTTCTGGAGCAGCAGCTGCAACTACATCACCCTGACTTGGCTGGTTTTTCACTGCATGGGGAATAGTGAAAAGCTGAAGACAAAATAAGAACAAAAGCTTCCTCTAAAACTCACAGAAAATTCTCAGATTTGGAGGGGAACAGCTCAGTACCGTTCCCTTCAGCTGATTTGAAGGCGGTTCCCTTGTGACGTGTCAGGCAGCATAGGAAGCCTCTAAGTTTGAAAAGTATGGGAAAATAATGGCTCATCTGTGTGCCCAGTGTTTTCTGAATTTCTCATTTCTTCTTTCAGAGGTATAGACCTGCCTATAGAGATCAAAACCAAAATAAATTTGTATATAATTCCAGTATTTGTGATAGGTAGGTAATGAGCTGGAGCCATTGAAAAGGCAGGAGCACCAATGTTTGAGCAGAAGCTGAGGACGCTGAGCTTGTTCAGTCTTGAGAAGGGAAAGCTAAGGAAAAGAGAGGCTATAAAGAAGACAGGGTCAGACCCTTCTCAGGAGTGCATGGTGGAAGCAGGAAAGACAATGTACACAAGTGGCAGGAAATGAAATCTCAACCAGATTTAGGAAGAAAGCTTTTTAGTCTCAGAGTGGCTGAGCATGGGCTGGTAGTCTGGAGAGGCTGTGGAAGCAGTGTTTTGGAGCTGTTCAGGAACCCCTGAGCACAGATGAACTGCGCAATCTGACCTGAGACTGCATTTGGCCTTGCTTTGGGTGGAGGTCAGACTACGTGACCTCCAGAGAATCTTTCCAACCTGAATTATTCTTCCGATCATCAGATACTCAATTTTAGTGCTTGTCTAATTCCACTCCATGTCACTAATATAAGAGAAGAGCTTGTATTTTCAAAAACTCAGACCCCTTCTTGGGAAGAGCTGAATTTCTAGACTCTGGCGTTCTCCCACGCTTTTTATTTCTACCTGAAAAATGGAACAGCAACACTGAGATGTGATTTACTTGGCAAGCTCACAGTAACTGTGATTAACAGCGGTTTATTTTTGCTTGACACTTCTATTGTAATTGCTTCTCACAGGAGAAATGTTAAATCTTAAAGAAAAAGAAACATTATAGCAGTGCCTCGGTACACTAAACAGGCAGCTCTGCTTATAGCGTAGCAAAGTGGGTGTTTGATTTAAAGTCTGAATACCAGGGAAAAAAAAAGGCTCATCTGTGTTTTGCTTTCATCTGTCCTGATGCCTAAGTTGTGAATGAGGCGTGGGGTAATGTGAGGAGAAGGAGCCTCGGGAAGCTATCATTAAGGGTCCCCTCTCAACAACATGAATCTGGGAAATGGATGAAAAAACCTTTTTTGAATGTATGATGAGTCTGTGTGGAGATACTGTGCCAAAGGCACGTTTTAATCTGCATTAGAAGTAGATTTGTGTATCCTCTTCCCTGGCTTTTGGCTTAAAGTAGGTCAGGCAAAGGAGGACACATCACACCACTATCTTCTTGGTTCAGTCTTCACTTCTATGGGCAAGCCACAGAGTGTGAAGGTAAGATGAAACCAGTCCATGTGGCATCTGTATGCATGTATATGATGTTTTCTAATGGTAAGTTTAGAGTACAGCACTAACACAATGCACAAACAGACAGTAAAAGTGACTGAGGGCAGGCATTGAGTAGTGCTGTGATCCATGCCCAGACTGGGTCATCAGCCAACATCCATGATGGCAGTTGCTGCAAAAAATGGAGTTTTACATTTCTCTTTTAGTGAGAAAACAGTTTCCTCAGTAATGATTCTGTTTCTGTAAATGAATCAGCATTTCTTTATTTTCCCAGTCATCAAACTGTTGTAAGAACATCTCATTAAACTAACCAGCAGCAAAACTGACTTTCTAGTCGTCTTTTTGATTTCTATACAATTGCATCTTAAAAGTAACTTCCTGTTTGGTAGGAGGACCAAATGTGTGTACTTTCTTCTCTAACTGATCCAGACTTGGCCCTATACACTATTGCTGAAACAAGTCAGAAGGAAGTCAGTGCTGCAGCAGCTGAACTTTCCAGTGCAAAAAGCCTCCTTCATGCTCCCCAATCTGCCTACAGCCTCATTCCAGATTTTTCCTGGTCCTGTGTACTGTCTGATCCTGTGTACCAGTGTCTTTGCTAAAGCAACCCAAAGGTGATGTGCAGTCTACAAGGCTTGCACCATTCTGCCCTTCTCCCAAGAAGTTTTGATTGATACAACTTCATTCTGACCCATTACCCCCTGACTTCAAGCAGTCCTGTCCCCACGGCTCCATTTTGAGTGATACCTCTTTCTTCCAGCAGCCGTCCCCTCACTTGTGCACTGCTCCAGACCTTACCCCAACACTCACTCATCGCCTTGCTGCACTCCCAAAGCTGCCTCTGTGGCCGTGAAGGGATTGATGGGTGATGTCATGGCTGGACCGGTTTGGGTTAAGTGCTGCCACGCTGCTTCATGCACGCAGCCCTGCCAGTGCATTTCACTGCTGACCTGCCACGTCTGTCCCGGACCTCTCTGAGCAGAAATTGTCAGTATGACTGAAATGTGCCAGGTGGCCTGTCATTACTTGAGACTTGTGATCTAAACCAAGTTTAAACTGCCGTGTGTCTCTGTCTGAAGAAGCCAGCATGTGTCTTGGCAAATGCCTATGGTGTTGTCCCAGAACACATCAGAATGTCATTTGCTCAAAGAAAATGTGTTTGGATGGAGTATGGAAATCCTATAGTGCTGGGAAAGAGAGAGTTTATTATTGATAGTGTTCCCTGATGGTGTAGTTCAGGACAGTCAAGTTGTGCTGGAGGATTTTGTATACCCATTGCAAGATGAGTTCCTGTGGTCCCAGTTTGAGTGTATTCATTGCCTTTTCTCTTCAAAGAAGATCAAACACATCTCCCATCCAGATGTGGCAGCCAGAGGTGCAAGGCAGAAGAGCAGGTTCATAATCTCCTGGGTTTGAAAGGTCACCGTTCAGAGGAATTGTATAAAGAAAGAGGTCGGTGGTGTGGTGAGCAGGACTAGGACTGGCAATGCTGACAAAAGCCACCACCCTCACGGGGCCTGGAGAGCAGGCTGACAGGCTGAGTGCTGTGCCACAGTGTTCACTTTCTTAGTGCTTTTTTTTCATGCGTAGAACATGCCTTAATGCCTTACAGAAACTGCTTTTCATTGGGACCAAATGACTCCATGATACACAAGGATGTGGCTTCCCCTGAGCTGTCTGTCCCACTGCTTGCAGCATCTAACCACAGGATTCTAACTGGAGGGCTGAGCCTGACACAGATCTCTCTGAACATTTGAGTGGTTTCATTCTAGATCTAAACCATCAGTCCCTGAATCTGGGACAGCGCTGGTCTCTGAACCTGAACAGCCAGAACATTTGTCAAAATGGGTGTGAGCAACCTTTTGCTTAAGCATGAGTGAGCCCATTTAGTTAAAAAAAGCAGAACAAGAAAAAAGCCTTTCCCAAACATTAAGTCAGTATCCAAAATAATTTTGTGTGTTTACTGGTTTATAAATGATACATAGTATGTGCTCTTGGGTTAAAATTGGTATATATTTGTATATAAATATATAGTACTGTACCATTTCTGGTGGCTTTCCACATTTAAGTACAGCAGATGCTACACAATAAATTCAACAATGTCATGCAATTGTGTGGTGGGCACCGGCTTGCAAACACTGATTGAGCATGCAAATCCATTTATTTCTCCCCAAAAATCAATTGTTCTTAGCAAGTTGCATTTAAACTAATTCAAGTCAAGACTGGGCTTCATGATCAGAACTTATGTTTTCTTTTATGCATCTCTTCTTCAAATTGCACCCAACGGAAATGTAATCCATCCTTCCCTCAATAAGAAGGTTGTTATACCTTTTAATCTAGTATTTCAAAGCTGCTGTGAATCACATAGCATTAGATGTGTCAGCTATTACATGAGTAGTGCATGCTTTGCAATTTTTTTTTCCTGTAGCTTTCTCCCTAGCTCTCTATTCCCATGCCAGGAGACAACCCAGTTAAGGAGCCACAGAGTTGAACTGTCTTCATCCACAGCTCTCTCCTCCCTCCTTTTTTCCCTTTAAGTGCATCCAGCTTCCTACTTTTCAAAGGGTGAGAGAAATGGGGGAGAGAAAGAGGGAATCAGCTCTCCAAAGTGTAGCAATTCTTTGCTTGTTGTTAATAGGCAGATCAATGCCTTGTGAAGCAAAAATTTAGAGGATTTGATTTTCAGAGGACGAAAGGGATAGCAGATGAATTGGATAGGATATGGTTGTCAAAGAAATAAGAGAAAGCAACCAGAATTAATATTTTTAGAAGTGAATATTCAATCTGTTTCTGTGCAACTGCACATGTGCATGCTTAAATACATATAAAGAGCATGCAGCATGCAATTTTTCTTAATAAGCCTGAGAGTGACTGGTAAGTGGTGAATGCTGGAAATGAACAAGGGCAGGCTTCAGTATTTGTAGGTGCTGTGCAGAGTGAGGAGTGCTGGTGTGTGTGTGTCACTGCCCTCTGCTGCACCCAAGCTACAGTTCAGTTCTGCAGCTTTACCTTCCCCACAAGCCAGGCCGTGTGTCCTGTGCTCTCCCAGCTCAGGTGTAGCTCACGTGGAGCTTACGCATCCCTTAAAAAATGTGTGCACACAAATGATTAAATGACATAAAGCATCGCTTTTAAATGACAAAAATTGGACATTTCACATGACCATGCACTTCAAAGTAGTCATACCTGAGGTGGAAAACATTAGAGGAAAAGCACATCACAGCAGAGGGTACATTAAAATTTGGCTATGGCCCCTGCAGAACGCTTATGGAACACATCCTGATACTTTAGTATTCAGTCAGTAAAATGGCCTCTCAAGTATTGTCTAAAAGCCCTGAATATTCATTTCCTGACATTATAATTTTGAAGGTCTTTCCTGGTCCTGCTTGTTCTTGCTGCTTTTGAACCTCTGCATCATCAAGTGAAGCTGTAGTAACTTGGAAGCATAAATAATCATGCTACATGGATATTACTGTGGGCAATAAAAATACAATGAAAAAAATTGCCAAAATCACCAAATAGTCCAGCTTTGTCTTTCTGCAGTGACTTGCCTGCTCTTCCTAGTCACCAGCAGTGAAAATATAACCAAGACCTTCCAACCACCTGGGCAGAAGTTAGAACAACAAAAAATTAGAATTCCTCTTATTGAAAAATACGAGCATAAAAATTACTGAGCTGGAAGGCATCAAATGAAAGCTATGAGCCTGGAACAAAGCTGATCTATTAAAAATGGTTTAATTTTATTTTTTTTTTTCCCCAAGAATTGTTTTTAGGCCTTTTCAATCTTTCAGTAGAGCCTAAAAGCTGGAACAGAGACAGATTTGATGATAAATTACCTGCTGAACTCCAGTGTTTAGATGAATTGGTAATTGAGCCACAATAACAAAAAATGTTACATATTAAGAGCATTCTTGTTGCTGACTGCAATTTTATCCTGAAACACAACATTTAGCTGCTGGAATATTGTGGCTAATGAATAAAACATTAAAAGGAAAAGTCAACAATCTTTCAACGCCTGTAGAAATTCATGGGAATGAATGATTAATGCTTTTCTGCATTCATCTTGCTATCTTCAAAAGCGCAGCATTATTACAAAAGTTTGTTTCTAGATCTGAATGACACAGCAAAAGAGCAGAGATTAATTATAAGTACTGCGTGGCTTTGATTTGTGGATGCGAGTGTTGAGCAGGCTGCACTCAAGCTGCAGTACTTCACCTCTCTTCTCTGCACTGACAGCAACTTGGGAGGTGTGTGCTCTACCAACAGAGTTCTGCATTTTATTGACACCTCTTGCTTTGTTTGTGCCCCGCCTCCAGCACTCCTGTGGGCTGCGAAGCATCAAATACACAGCAGAGCAGCTTTGCTCCCACTGTGCCTGAGAACCCATGTACCCAACAGAGGCGTATGTGGAGGTCTGACCCTTAGACAAACCATTTTTATAACACCTCGAGGTACTGGAAAAGCAGTGATACCTAAGTGCCCAATGGTGATCAATAGCAGCATGAAGGAGAAAATATTTGAAGCGTGGTTAGGCAGTCATTACTTTGAATCTATTGCTTTAATCTGATGCCATTCCAGCCATTGGAAAAACAAACCCCTCTCATGGTTTGGTGAATACATCTACCTCATTATTCCATGCATATATTCTGTTCATTTTTATCTATTGTTCTTTGGCTTTTTTTAGTAAAAGTAATTTTCAGGGTATTATTTATTGAGCAGATTCTTACTTGCATTTTAATTAAGGGGCTTTTATTGCGAAACACAACAGTTTGTTCTGGAGTTTAAATTTCCTGACTTTAATCAATGTGTTGTTCTAATGAAATGCAGAAGTTAACTTTGGTAACTGTAAATCCGGTCTCATGAATCATTTTCTATTCTTTTACACATACATTAGGTTTGATAGGTGAATGATTCTTCTGTGTATGATACATCTCAGTTACAACACTGAAGTTACCAATAATGTGACTGTTGGGGGTGAGGTGAAAAGGTTGGTTTGGGTTTTTTACTTTAAATAGTACAAAGAATTACATAGTGCACCAGCTTATTTTTACCAGCCGTAAATAGCACACCAGTCAGAAATTACTGTTGCTAGAAGCTACACTGGGGACAGTTAGGTATGTCTCTACAAGATGCTGTAGTTGAAGGGGGCTGCCATAGCACTGGGGTGGACAAAATGCTATTACCTGGCTTGTGTGGAATAGCTGATGAATAATTTGTTTTATTTTGCCTGTTCCAGTAAAAATACTCAGATCTTTGGTCTGTTATGTGTTTGCACTACATAGCACCCGAGAATGCCATAGATTTGGCTTTAGAACCTTCCGTCAGAAATAGCAAACATGAAAATGAAACAACTTTCAGGCTTTCCTTACATATCCACCATGATAAATAATACAGATTTGCGTGTTATCTTTAACTTCTTTTTCTGTGTGGATAAATCTCTCAAAATTGCATGCTGGTTTCCCATGGATTTGTTTTGAGTATGGTGTGAATTGATGAGCTTGGATATTTTTGATGTATGATTCACTACCACATGCAGGGAAGAAAATTATATTTTAGTCCTGCAGAGAAATAAAACTAAGCAATTGGGTCTTCATTTAGTTAATTCTTGTTTGATGGCTGTGTGCTTTGTAAGAAGAGAGTCTCAGGATCCTACTTCACTACAAGGTCACTTGCACAATAAGAATTTTCTGCATACAGATACCTCCACAATATGGCCAGGATTGCAGGATTAACTTTTACCTAGAACTGAGTAATAAACGTGCAAGAAACTTTGAGAAGTTGTTTAATATAAAATGCTAATTACGCTAAACCCAAACCAAACGAAAAACAAAGACTGATAAGAAAAGTAATGTATGTCTGTAGCAGTGGAAAGTTTTACATCCAGTTGTTGTGGGGTGTTGTGTTGTATTGCATAGGAAGTTTTATTCTGTTAATTTTGTACATATTTTTTTTGTGGATGGGATTGCACAGTGACAGATGAGCTTTCTAAGGGAGCAGTAGTAGCCACTGAAAAGAAATAAAAGTTACTGTATTGTGATCAAGTTTCAATCACGAGGCTATTCAAAGCTGTTGTTGCTGAAATTAATTAATTGGCAGTGGCATATTCATCAAAGTTTATTTCTTTTGTCAAGTAGAAAAAACAGAATCAGAAGGCTTAAAATGTGATTTAATAGTTTTGCATTGTAGCATTTTTTATTCATCATTTATGTCATTGCCACATAGATATTGCATTATGGATTTTTTTTTTCTAAAGTAGAAGGAATTGAATTTAGAGCTCCAAAGAGTGTTGGGTCTTAGACATAGTAGCTTGCTTTCTTGGAGAGCTATAAGATTTGCTTGAAGATGACACATGCCCTAGAAGTTGAGAAGACACAACTTGAAACTATAAAAGAAGAAAGAAAAAATAAAAAAAAAACAAACAAAAAAACCCTAACAACAACAACAAAACAACAGTACACCAGAAAACAAAGAAACAAACCAACCTTTCAAAATGAGCTTGTTGGTACACCTTTGTTTACTGACCCCAGAAACTTGCTTTGCCACCAGTTTGTGCCTGGTGGGAGCTGACAAGAGTCAGTTCAGACACTGCAGCCCTGTGCCCAGCAATAAATGACACAGGTGTCAAGGCCCACAAGTCTGGTTGAGTGTCCTGGAATGGTTGCAAGTGCAGCTCATGTTCCTGGGAGGAGAGGCTGTCCCTGGGTGAGCAGAGGAGGGATGGAGACATTTGCACAGAGTGCTGGGCTGTGCAGCAGGAGGTTGAGGTCACCCTTTGGTTTGGTCTGCTTACATACAGTTTCCCTGCCTCTAAATCTCTCTACAACTGTAGATCTTATAGGAAAGTATCCTGTTTAAAAATTGCCTGACATGAAAAATCTGCTGTAACCTTTAAAAAATCATTGTCACCCTTAAAAAAATAGTAATATGCCAAAAGTTGTTCCTTGTGTCTGCTCTGACTTTGTCCGAATCATCTTGTGGTATTTAACCTGTTTTTATGGTTGCCATTGAAGATATTTATTCTCCCCAAAAAGATACTTAGTCACTGCAGTGAAATAGCCCCTTCACTTTCTATTTGTGAGGCTAATAAATTGTGTCCCTGAAAGAGTGTCTGACTACAAAGCACTTTTTCAAGGCCTTTAATTCCTCTTGTGCTTCTCTCCCGGACACTTTCCCAAGTTTTTAACAACCTTTTTGAACAGTGAGCACCAGAACTGCCTGAAGTTTTCCATTGACTGCTGTGCTAGTGCCAAGAGCGGGGTAGCGTAACCTCCCTGACCCTGCTCCACAGCCACCTTCACCTGGGAGGGGGAACACCACACTGACCCTCCTGTTACCCTTTGCCCACTAGGCACCAAGTCCCAACAGGAAGATGCCCATCAAGAAAGGGTCTGGTAAGCACTCCGTTACTTTGGTTCTTATCCATGATACATAAACAAATTAATGAGTTTCTGTTTATTACATAGTATGTTAGCATATCGCAGCACCATCTCTGTCAATGACATACTGCTTGTTTGTTCCCTGTTCAGGTTTTTACTCCCATTGCCAGGAACTGAGCATCAAGTTAACAAACACACCTGACCTACAAACATTCTTTCGTGTCTTGGCTCCAGTAAGAGAACACGTTGGCATGTTACAATCTTTCTTTGCAGACTGTTCTTTCCCATTAACTTGTATGGGCTGCCCTGTGGGGACTATCTCAGTCATTCAGATAACTCAAGATATCTGCAGGTTCCGCTGATTTTTTGTACAAGACAACTGAGCAAACATCTGTGAATGTATTCCTCTGTATTTGGATACTTTTATTTAAAAACTGAAAGGATTGTGTTTCTCTGTCCCAGTGGAGAATAGCATAAGGAAAAATTAAAATAAACATAGCCAGAGCTTTCTTCTTGCAGAGTGCTGTATTTTAAGGAAGTAATATTTTGACTGATTATAGTTAGCTTTCATGGAGCCGTTCTTAATTAACGTGTTATATTCCCTTATATTGCTAATCCTTTTGGTGACTTGGGACTTAGCTGCAGATGCTTGTTCTGTGTGTGAACATAAATAAACTCAAGACAGAGTGGTGTTCAGGTTTTGTGGATTTCTCTACATTCCCCACTTTTCTTTCCTCAAGTACTTTCTAGGGATGCAGGAGCCCATTAGGCTGGGGTGCTTGAGGCAGGGGGGTTACCATCCACAGCACCCCACAGGAGAGCATCCCCCTCCCGGTTCCTTAGTCCCCAAGGGTAGGTGCTGGCTCAGAGCAGATCAGCTGGGGACAGATGTGAAGCCAAGTGAGCTCCCCCCTCTCTGTGCTGAGAGAACCTCTCAGGCAACCTGGAAAAGCTCACCAGTGAGACTCTTTGCATCGTTATTCTGTAAAGCTGCTCTTCTCCACTCTGCCCTGGCAAATTTGTCAGTGTTGTGAAATTAAAGCTGGGGAAGAGTGAGGAGATCAGAACAGTATCTAACCAAGGCAATAAAGCTCAAGAGCATAAAGAGCTCTCTGTCCTATTCAGTCAGCCTGCTTCTTGAGCACTGTGCAAGTTAGATTTAAGCATAAGTTCTAATTAGGTATCTAGGTCATGTTTGACATGCTCTCAGTTCAGCACTGACGTTTCTGTGCTCCTACTTAGCTCTAAATTTGCCAGCTGTTTTCCTGAAATAATTCCACTTTCCATTAAAGGATTGTGTGTCTTATGTAATTACACCCACAGTAGCGTGAGGGCAGTCGTAAGGACACGGAGGTAGAAGTAGCTCACTGTTTTCCACCAGCCTTGGCATTCTTTAATTGAATTATTAAAATGTGGATTCCCTCCTCTGCTGTGACAAGCTTCTCTAGCTCTGCCGAGCTCTCATTCATAACGTTTAGACTCTGTCAGTTTAGGCACAGCTCTGGAAACAACTGTCTTCTGTGCCACAGAGTCCTCTAGTGCTTTCCTGTCAACTGTTTAATCCAGAAATGTCAAGATTAAATTATATTTCATTATCTTTCTTCAGCAGTCCAAGGATTTGTCAACAGTTTGGATAGATTCAGGGATGGGTTGCGTTAATTTTCTTATAAATAGTCTCGGGCCACGAGACAATTTCTGAAACAGAGGTTTAGATTATATGATTCAAAATAATACCAACAGTATAAAAGCAGATTGTGTGAGTGCTGGAAAAGTCACACCAGAATGCAGAGTACCAGACGACGGAAAAAGACTTTGTGTGTACAGTGTCAGGCTGGAGGTCTGTCAGTCTGTGACTGCTGTAAAGTAGGGTTCACTCTGTTAGGGCCCATGCTGTTGAAATAAAAGTTCTTTTAGAAAAGCCTGGTTTTGTCACCACCTACTGCTCTTTCCTGGGATTCCTGGGCTAGTCTGTTCATGGAAAAGGAAATGCCCACTTTAGGTGCAGTTTGTTAGAAATTTGCATCTGTACTGCATTACTAGCACCCTTAAAAAATGCTGCTTTTTTAAAATGAAGAAATCCTGCTCCTCCTCCCAGCTGACCCTTCAGTCCCTGTCTACTCTTTTTGCATTTGTGTGTGGTGCCTCCCCCCACCTCACGGGTTCTGTGCAGCCTCATCCACTGCGCTTCGCTTCAAGCCCGCAATCATTTCATTCCACACTTGGTACCATTAGTCCCCACTACCTTCTGGTGTCCTCTTTCTCCTTCCAGCTTCCCACTTTCTTCTCTGTAATTTTGTGTGCTTGGAGCAGCCTCTCAGAACCTGCATACCAGGTACATAGATGATTATCAAAGTGGTGCTTTCAGAAAGACTTTGCGTGTTTCTAGTGCCTTTCATTTCCCAGGAGTAAAAGCGTGCACTAACCACCCTAACTGAGCAATGAAGACATTTAAGGTCAGATGCAAGCAGCTGAGCTCCTTGTCTGTGGTTTCACATGGGCTTTCTGTGTTTTACATTGCTAAACTGTGCAGTTTGACAGCGCTGTTCTGAGGTTTTATTATATCCATTCATACAAGTAGTGAAGATAAAGAGTAGGTGTTAGATAAGAAGGCTGTAGTGCAGGTGAACATGGAGACATAGGTACAAGACTGTCCCCTTCTTTGCTATGGCTGTGAGAAGGACGGAGACATGGCAGGCAGGATCCTGGGCAGAGACAGATTACAACAGTCCACATTTCTCAGCATCAGAGCAGGTCATGTGCAGCAAGACAGCATGTAGGAATGGGAGCTTTTTTGGCAGGGGGTATGAGGAGAGGTTGAAAAGCCATCACATCTTGATTGTTATGATCACTTGCAATTACGTATTTTCACTTCAGGCTACCTCTGGGTGACAGTGATTGTTAATATGGGCCTGGAGGTTTGCCCTGTAGAACAGGAGGAGCGTCCTTTGCAGGTGGTGCTGAGAGAGATGGATTAATATGCGGTCACAGTGAGAGGTAAAACCTGCAGCTGGTTTGCGTCATGTCTGCATGGGTCTGTTGAGCCACCTTGCTGGCTTTACGAAATTAAAGGAAGGTAGCATCTGCTCTTCAGCTGTGTCACTTGGCAGTGCCTGATCAGCCTGACTGAGCCTCTGAGTCTGTGTCTGCGCATTTGCTAAGAGAGGGAGTCACTTGCAGAGTTCATCCCGTTTTGCCTCGTTGCATAGCAGACTTTTTTTACTGAGTGGTAGTATTGAATTCCACTGTCCCTACCTCTAAAGAAAACCCATACAGACTTGCACATTCACATGAATGGCAGCTGCAATTTTTGTCACACAAACTTGTATTTTTTTTTATTATTGAGCTTGATAGGTTAAGCTTTTGGTGTTGAAGATGGTAATTTCGTAGTATGTTATGGGGGCACCGGGTAATATACAACCTGCTCTGCAAATAGTCAAATCTGCCAAGTAGGGCTGATAATATGCAATACCACAGTTTGGGTGAGAACTTGCTGAAAGGACTTTGGAGTCTAGACCTGCAGGATCTCTACTGAAATACTAGTTTTTTTAAAAAGTAGCTTCTAGTGAAGCCAGGCTGCTGTGGACACCCATGCATGCAGCTGCCCCTGGAATCATTATGGTGAAGGCAATACTTTTGCATGCTCCCTGTAGGTGCTGGGAGGGACGGAAGTTAAGGCATGTTCTTTCCAGTTGTGTCCCTTCCCTCGTGCTTCTGCCTTTTTCCTCATAACCTGCAGCTG
Organism: Nesoenas mayeri; assembly: GCF_963082525.1. NCBI lineage: Eukaryota > Metazoa > Chordata > Aves > Columbiformes > Columbidae > Nesoenas > Nesoenas mayeri. Next base: position 38,846,517 of record NC_137548.1, read on the forward strand.
CTGAAGGGACTGGTCTTGCCTAATGAGACATGAGGATACACAAGATTTCTCTGAGATGAGTCTCTTAACTAACATGGAACAACTTAGCAGGTATGAACTGCAAAATGTGGACTCTAAGGGATGTGTAAGAATGACCAGTCTGGGTCAAACCAATGCCTGCCAATATTCTGTCAGGCCATGGATCCTGTAGAGGATATCTAGGGTAGCATATAGGAAAAACAAGCCACATATAGCAGTACTGTGATGGGATATTCCTCAGTCTGCAGCTGTGTGCTAGGAGGGACTCAGTGGGGGAGAAGGCAGCCAAATGTTTTGCTATTCTGTTTGGATTTGATTGTATTTTCATTTTTCGGCAATGTAGAATGAATGTTTGGACCTCACAGTAAAGATGAAAAAGCCTTCTAGGAAGTAGATTGGAATATGACTTCTTTTTTTTTTATTTTTTTAGCATTTTACATTGCCATGTGTAAAATCCTATACATGTGCACATAATGTACTTTCTACATTGTGTGTGTGACATAGACAAAAGTATGTTCTCATAGAGCTGGATTTGAGTGTTTGACCAAAGGAACATTCAGGTTAACATGTACATATTTAAAGTAGTCCTTTGCTTCTAACCTGACAAATATAGTAAGTGACAGTCAAGTAACCATCTCAGTTACTTAATTGAAGAGTCTGGCCGAGAACATGTGTTCATAGCTGGAGTTACTGCTAGTGCCACGGAGAGCCAACTGCTGTCTGCAGGACGATCCTGCCCTGATTACCTTCAGCAGCCAGGACATCTCACCCTTAGTGTTTAGGCATGCTTGAAGGTTTCATCTTTTCCTGCAGTTCAGGGAAATGATTTTCCCTTTCTTATCCCAACACATTCCACCTGGACACATTCAACCTGTTCTGCTGTACTAACCTTTTTTTGCCACTTGCTATCACTCCTGTTTTCTCATCTCTGGGCAGTACTTGTCACACAGATGCTTTTTAGCCTTTTATGCTTGACTGGGATTAAGCTGAATGGTGGCACTTTACAAAAAAAAAAAAAAAAAAAAAATTTGAATTTATACATCTGCCTGGAATATACCAGAGAACCCAAATGTCCACCAGGGTCTAAAGTGTGTAGCTTATAGTTTGTCAAATATGTGAACTACAGAGTGCTTTGGCTTTGTCCCTTTAATGTTGCATTAATGATGATTTTTGTGCAATAAATTATCTGCTTACCCTTAAGGGAAGATTTTTGATACATACCATTGATCATTTTAGAAGAAATCTTTGCAGTGCTGGAACACTGATGTGAATTACATAGCTGCTTATTTTACTGTGTATGAACTAAAATGTTCACACATTGTGGATGGCTTTTTTTAAATGTATAATTATACATTAAACTCTAACTAGAGAAAAAACATGCACAGGTTTTCCCAGAAATCTTAATCTGTTTTACAAAATGTTCATTGATGAATTGTAAAGGGAAAAGAAACTACCTGATGAGTTACGAAATTTTATCTGGGACTACATGGCAGCTCAAGAAAGAGTTGGATGTTTGAAACCAAGGGCAGGCTCCTCCAATATCTATGTGGCTGGGTGAAACACTTGAAGTGCCTTTCAAAAGGTAAGTCTGCTGTTAGAAAATGACTTTAACTATTATGCCAATACATATTTGCTGAAATCCGATAGGATGTAGGCTCCTGAGGGCCATTTGTTTTGAAAATGGAACAAAGGAGTCTAAGTCATTTTGGCATTTTTGAAACTTGTGTCCAGCATCATCTTTTAAAAATACAGAAAGGCTGTCTGTAAGACACCTTCCTATTGCATTGGTATTTTGTCTGGGATTGGCATCCTTTATAGTCAAAAGATGTAACAAATCTGTCTAGAGGAAATTCTCAGAAGCATGAATGGTTATTAGGCTACCATGGTCCAGTAATGATCTGAGGGAAATGTCCATGCCTTTGTGTATTCAGGGAGGCAAAGGAATGCAAACAACTAGGCAGAAGAAAAGGAGAAGCGAGCAGGGAGGTGCATTGTTTTGCTCTCAGAATTATTACTTTAGAGTACCAAATTGCAGACAGCATACAAATACCCAACAATTTAGTTTCATAAAAGGGAGCATTCTAAACAAGCATAATCTATATAATTACTTCAAAATACATCTAAGACAAAAATGTGCATTTAATAAGCAGATGATAATATTGAAGAGAACTTCAGAGAAAAAAAAATCTAGTTGAATCTAAGCCAGCTTGGGAACCTACTTATCTCCATTCCTGATAGCCACTGATAGCCTTCCCACAAAAAAGATAACAGCAAGATGATAAACCCTGCCATTTGTTTTTGTTATAGATCAGCTTAAGTTATTTTAATACTAAGAAAGCAATTAAACCACACCAACAGTGTGGCTATTTTCATTAGCATGTGCTCCAGCAAGGGGTGTTGTGGCTTTGTGTGGAGTTCTTGGTCTCCTCCAGGAGGAATTAATTAGTGGTCAAACTGGTCTGTGTTTAAAGGCAATTATATTCTTTGTTAGTACCAGAACTTTACCCTTGGCCAGCTCTTGGCCAGCCAGGACAGCTTGATGCAGTGACAGTTCACAGCATTCCCTGGGCTAGCTATTGTAACTAACTCTGGTTCTAAAGAGTGAGTGACAGAATCATGCCAAAAGGCTGGAGGCAGCCAAGTTCCTGACCCCGTTTGGTGAGCCTCAAAAGTGTAAGAGTTGAAAGAGCAATTAGCAGGTGGAGGTGCCCATGGCCCGCCCATGGAACCCACCTCCCTGTACTGGCTCCGATGGCACTCCAGCAGCGCAGGTACTCCTGCAGTCTGGGATTTGTGTGACCTAGAAGCTCCTGTGCAAGGAAGTCCCTCAGTATGGGAACCTCACTTGAGACCTTCCTGAGTGCCATGTGGCTCAAAAGGCATAAACTGGCCATCATTACAAGTAGTGCTTGAGAGGGGCATTACCAACAGCTGTCTATCTCCTGAGCATCTGCAAATGTTTGAGAACTGCAGTTTTGTTGCCTATGGTAAGCCTGCTGTGTGTTTTTCTGCGTTGCTTTCACTGCTCAGCTTCCTGCACTTGATTGCATATCCTGAATCAGCCAGTTTTCTGCAAACTTGCATTTGAAATGGTCATGAAATAAACACCTCCTTGCCATTTTATGTTTACCTTCCAAACATGGGATAAATCTGTTCTCTCTTGACTTGCTTGTGTAGATTGGAGACCTCAGTTCTGTTTTCTGTAGGCTGAAGGAAGAGGAGGAGAACAGTTAAAAATATGTATCTTGTACTGTTTAAATTGTCATGATTCTTTGATCTGTTTATGGTGTACTCACAGGACCACAAGTCTATGGGCCTTTTCTGTGTTTTTCTGGAGGCTTCTGTGATATTGGTTTTGACTGATGGATCTAAGTGCTTATTGTATGCTGGGAAGTGATATCCTCAGGGAAGCCTCACAAGACCAGCTGTTCCTGTTAAACCAGCTGTTTGTGAGTTCCGGGTCTAAATCTAAAGGAAGTTAGTCACAAGATCGAAAGCATCCCTGGCAGAAACACAGTCCGTTGGCTAGACCAGCATTCTGGGGTTTTACAGGTGTAATTTGAAGAAAGGTTTTCATTTTCAATGGGACATAGAGGGAAAGCTGGAGATGCTGATTGTGGCTTGCAATGTTGAGTACTGGAAGGGTATGTTGAAGGAAGGTGAGATGTAACTGGTGTGAGTGATGCTTCTTTAAGAAGTGAGTCAATAATTTGCCATGCTGTACTGCACTTCATCATAAGGCAGTCATCTCGACATCTGTGACATGCATCTCTATGTGTTTTCAAATTTAAAGTCATAGATGACCCTCATGACTTTCAGAAGCAAATATCAGCTCTTGCTTTAATCTCTTCTCTCACCGGACCAACTCCTGGCAGCTAATTGCTGGTTTAGCCATAATCTGGCAGCCTTTGCTTAAAGTTTGCAGCACAGGTAGTCACAGTCGCAGAGTGAAGCTGTGTGAGCTCATTGTCTAAGACTGGAGCATTGAAGCTGTACAATGTTGTAAGAAGAATGCATCAAATAAAGGACATGGTCCTTGACTGAATGAGCTTAGTATCTGTGGGCCCGACAAAAGGGACTTGCCCAGTACTATACAGAACAAAACACATGCTGAGTAATATCTTGTAAAGTTACTTGAATGGTATCTTAGTTTCAAATCTGCATGGCCTTGGCATAGACTGGCCGTGTTTGCACAAGGCAGTCTGTGAGTGAGCTGGCAAGAGAATGTAAATATTGGCCTTTCAATTTGTTCTCTCAGGTTGGAAACAATATTCTGAGTTACCTGCCTTGAGACCGGCTGTGGTTTGCTCTGGGCATAATGCTAACAAAATTTGCAAGGTACTGGCAGGTTTCAGTCTGTGAAAGCAGAACCAAAAATTAGCATTTACAGAGGAGAGACTTTGCACAGGAGTGTAGGACTGGGGAACTTCATTGGCAGGAATTAGTATAAATGTTCAACACACACTATGTGAAGCTATATGTTGTTTCATATTTTCAAAGTGCTAGGTAGACATCAATTCATTGATCTTTACAACCCTGATGAGAGACACCTGAATATTATTATTACACTTATTTTCAGCTGTATAATTGACCTCCAGGAACATTGTATGGTCTTTCCAAAGCTCTGTAGCAACATACCTGTTCTGAGAGGACAGATCCAGTTAAAGGTTTCCCAGTAGCCCACCAAAGACAATTTTTTTTTTCCAACATAACTCTCACTTTGGGACTTGCTAATTGTATGTTTTCAGAGAAAATACAAGGCTACTTCAGAGGCATTTGCTATGTCAGAGTTGATTTGATTTGTAATTTTTTTATATGGCCTTTGGAAAAGTATTTTGTATTGAGATCTGTGTAGTATTTATAACATTACTACATGTTTTCAGTATTGTTATACTTAATCAGGTGTCATGATGAGCCATCACTGAGTTACCTTGCTTTTGTACAGCAGGGTTTCCCATCCCACTTCTTCCACACATCACTTTCATGCTTGTTCTTGCAGGGGGGACCATACATGAGCAATCCAGCAAATTACTCTCTGACCTGTGCTCCTGAGGAGGGATTGTATGAGTAATACAGAGGCAAAGCCATGTATTCCTGTATTATTATCTCATTTCTAGTGCCTGCCTCTCTATGCGACAAAACATTTTGTTAGAGAGAAGTGACTTTTGTGTCATTTTTTCCCAGGGGTTTAGCATAATCTCTTTTGGAACTGACTTCACTTGTTTCTGTTGTACCGTTCTTTAGATGAATTTGCTGTAGTACTTTCAAAACTTTTTTCTTCAAAACTTCTGTTAATTCTGTATCTTTCACTGCTTACACTTCCCCTCTCATAAGTGATTCAGTTTAATTCATGAGGTGATAACTTTAAGCCCTTTGGTTTTGGGTGGGTTATTTTCCTCTGGGCCAACAGAAGTAGATTGCTGATGTTCATCTGTCTTTTCCTTGAGTCCAGGCTTTTTTAAGTAATTGCATTTCCGAGATCCACAGAAATGAAGATTTCCCTTTGCCTCCCCAGTAAAACAGAGTTGAATACATGTATAAACGGCACTGTCTATAGCACAGTAAAAAGCTCAGCGTTTCCATTAGGTCTTACAAATATTTCCTGACTTCACTGTGGGAGGAGGCAGGTGAGCTGGCTGCGCTGGGATGGGCGAGGGACACCGCTCTTCAGCGCTCCCTGGGCTGATGGTGCCAGGTTCGGAGCACTGAGTCCGCTCTGTTGCCGTATTTCTCAGGGACTGTTGGTGTGAGATGCTCATGACTCATTGAGGAAAACCAGGAGCATCACACATCTGAGTGTGTTCCTCGCAAATGCGTGGTCCTGAGGTGAAAGTGAAAAATAAACAGAAGATAAACAAGGCCTTTCCTCCCTCTGCCTTTCCGCGCCTGTTCTTGGGTACAACCTCATGGTGTGACCTGTTGTGTTTTCCCCTGATGTAATTCTGAGTGTTGGTTTCTTGGGACCTTTTGATATCACTTCTCTTGTACTTTGTGCGTGACTTAAGTGGAGACATCATTTCTCGCTTTCCTGTGTTCCTTCCCGGGCAGGGAGGGAGAGGATGGTGCCTGCTCCCATTTGCCTGGAGTCTGTGTTTACTGCCGTTATCTGCAAAACTAGTTACATCTTGAGATCATGAGCGGTGCTTTCAGAACAGGTGCGGGCTCCATCTCATATAACACCGGCCTCGCCTCCCACTTGCAGCGTTCGCTAAGCTGGGCCTTGGGTCAGAACCTCCGAGCCCGGGAAAGGCGCTGGGCCGGACCCAGCGGAGGGCCGGTGTCCGCGGCTGCCGCGGAGCCGCCGAGCCCGCCCGCGGAGCTGCCGCCCGTTCCCTGGGCAACACCGCCACCTCCCGGCCTCGAGGAGCGGCTGCCTTCCCCAGCCCTGCCTTCCCCAGCCCTGCCTGCCCGAGTCCTGCCTTCCCCAGCCCTGCCTGCCCGAGCCCTGCCCGAGCCCTGCCTGCCCGAGCCCTGCCTGCCCGAGCCCTGCCTGCCCCAGCCCTGCCCGAGCCCTGCCTGCCCCAGTCCTGCCTGCCCCAGTCCTGCCTGCCCCAGCCCTGCCCCAGCCCTGCCTGCCCCAGCCCTGCCTGCCCCAGCCCTGCCTGCCCGCCGAAGCCCAGAGGCGCCCCAGCTGGCTGGCGGGCAGCCCCGCTGTTGTTTCGCGTCAGAGACTGACGCTGGTGTTCAGTGAGCTCAACCTCACAGGTGCGACCCAGAGGTTTGGGATAAGGAGGAGGGAGAACGGGCAGAAGGTTTAAGGAGGGAAGGAGCAATATGTGTTTTAAATGAGGATGTGTTCTGAAAGTATTTGAAGAATTCTTGTAATCCTTGTAAAATTTATTCTAATTGGTATTGATTTAAGATAAAATCCACGTGGTGTAGTCCCTGTTCTGTGGTAGGTGCCCAGGAGTTTTTAAAGTAGGTTTCCAGCAGATATGCTCACGTCTGCAAAACCAACATTTGCTTTCCATCACTGCTTGTTGAAACATCCCTGGCAGTCAGCTTGCTGCTGTAATGACATTCAGAGGCAGGACACCAACTCTGTCAGTGTTTGCACAGCGCTCACTGCTGGGACCCTGAGGATATTACAAGATAAACGTAAAACGGTTGTTATTTCCGGAAAGCAAATACGAAACTCTTGTGAGCAGAACTGAAATGTAGTTGCTGCTTTTATTATTTTAATATTTGCAGGACGATTTTTTTCTTAGAGTATTTATGTAGTTCTAGTTTCTCCAATCACTTGTGAAACTCTGTTCTCTGAAAATCTTTTAAGACTTTTCTCCCTTAACGTGGCAAAGCTTCTGATGAATTAAAATACTTCTCAAGACCTTACAGAGCACAGTGGTGCTGGCTTTTTCTTTTTTTTTTTTTTTTTTAATAAAGCTTTTGATTTACACGGAGAGGAATTTAAGTTTTGCCTTTTTGAAACTAAAAACGCCAGGATGTGCTTTGCTGCATTATAAGGCTATTTTGTGCAAATTTGTCAAGGCAAACTGTGCCTGCTGGGAAACATTGTGAGGTCTAAGGCCATGTTTGCCGCACACACCAGGACACGGCTGAGTTCAGAGTGCACAAAGCGGCCCGTATGCCCAGTGGCGCTGTTTCCAGAGAGCCGTACCAGACTGGGTTTTGTCAAGAGTCAACGGTGACAGTTGACAACTTACTCTCACCCTCATGGGATTTCCAGAAAGATGTGGATGAAGCAGCTGGGCCTCAGACCGAGGTGTTGGATGGAACCAGGAAAGTAGCAGCACTGTCTGGTTTGTCCCACTATTGTTGGATGTTGCACCATGAAGCCCTCTGAGGAGCTGCTTTGGACAAGGCTGATCCTCACCACGTGATGAATGGCTTTGTGGAGGGTGTGCTTCACGGGTAACAACGAAATACGCAGCCATGTCTGCTCTGAGCTCATCCCACGTTCCAGGCCTGTTGCTGTCTGAAATCATTGCTGCTTCAGAGCAGCCTGTCAACTTTTCCAAGTCCAAACCCCTGCTTACGTGGAAAGGAATTAAATAAAACATTGTTCTTCAAATTCTTGGAGGGCAAAAAGAAAAAAGAAAGAAAGGAAAATATTTTACTAGATTCCCTCTGTCTTAGTATGGAAACAAAAATGCCTTCTGAAATTCATAGACATATTTTGCAGTTCTAAGCTACACGGTGTTTTGACACTAGATTCAATTATTTAAACTGAATGGTACTTGTTTAATGCAGCTTTCAGCTTTTTAAAATGCTGCTTACTTTTAGAGGTTATTTGCTAAAATAAACTTGAAGGATTTACCAGACAGGAAACACAATTTTAAAATACAGGTGTTTAAGAGAAACTGATTGTTGTTTTGACTGCTTGTTATTATGTGCAGCCCTGTAAAAGCCATCAAATTTTGAATTTGTTACTTCATTATGGATACTAACAGATTTGTACTTATTGATTGTTTCATTGTTATCATTAAATTGTTCAGTACATTTAAAATTCCCGCTGATATATATCTCTACCCAAATTTGAAATGCAGGAATGAGACACTGCCAGCAAAATCAGTTGCTGCTTGCCAGTATAAGCGTCTTTAATTTATGGTTTAAGGAGCCCTGTTTAAAATACGGCCTCTAGTGTTAGTGCCAATAGTGTCTCTTTGTATAGCATGGCAGTAAGTAAAGTGTCAGTAATTGCTATATGATCGTAATTCATCTGATGTTACACTTTGCTAAAAGAAGTTATATGTGCAACCTTAATCTCACTGGAGAATTGACCGTGAGTGACTGCTGCACCAGTATAGAGCTTCAGTGAAGCCAACTGCACTCCACTGCAGCCTGTGTTATATGTGACTGAAAGGCCCAGCAGAGAAAGGGAAAAAAAACATCTGTACCTCTTGTTTTATTTTCAGGACAACAAACTCCTGGATGGAAAAGAGCTACAGATGTCAGGTTATTTCGTTTTCCAGATAATGTGACTGTTATGGCATCACCGCGAACATCGAGTGTGGTTCTCAACCTTTCCTGAAGAATAAGAGGGAAAAGAGTAAAAACGTGATGGGATGAAGTTGGTTTCTGAGAGTATTTGATGATGCTAATTATCCTTATCTGTAACAGAGAGAACAGGCAATAGTGTTGCCACAGTTAACGTGAAGTGTGTGATCTTGTGAAGGAGAGACCTGTCACAGCCAGAGCTCTTCAGGAGGTTTAAAAATTGAGTGCTTCTGCAGTCAGAATTACTGTGGAAATTCATAAGAACCCAGCATAGGTGAGGACTACGGGGTCAGATCTCCTCGTAAATAAATACTGCACCAAAATAATTAAAATGCTGCAGCTTTTGGAGCACTTTGCTGTCTCACACCAGTTGGTGACATTTACACCTTCGCAGAGAAACTGTTATAACACTGGTGAGGTTGAGGAGGACCTTGATGTGACAGCCTTTGAAACCCACTTTGTGAATGAGAACGCAGTGTGAAGTGACCTGATAGCTGCATGCTGAAATAAACAAGTTGCCTTCTATGTTTTATTGATCTTCCTCTTTCCTGGAGAAGAAAATTTGCCATTAAAAGTACTAATATATGATTGAAGTGACAGAAAGATTGCCTTTGATTTAAAGGCTGTGCACATGAATTGCATAGCAGTAAAAATGTTTCAACTCTAACAAGATCTGACACAGGAGTCTTCAAAACCCCGATTCCAGCAGTGCTCAGAGTTGCTTCCCTTGCTGGTTTGTTGCTGAATCATTTTGAAAGTGTGAGGAACAGCATCTAAACATGACTACATGGCAGTGAGCCAAGCTGCCAAGCTGTACAAGCCACTTCAGTAGTCTGAGTAATGCAAAGGCAGAGCAGACTGAATTTATGATGAATTGTAGGTGTAAAGGTACATCTTGAGACATCTGCAGTTCTTCACGATTTGTAAAAGGAGGTAACTTTTGATGCTGCTACTGAATGCTGTAACTAGTGCTGCTGAGAGGCTGGGACTGCAACAAGGTACAGTTTTCCTGCCTCTTGTACACCTTTATAATGCCTCTCAAGGCAACGAGCTTGTCTTCTCTGGATGATACACAAGGAATGGGCACAGGTTTGAATGAGACAAAGTGTGGAATTGTTAATCTGTTTCATTTTGTAATTTTCTCCCGTACTTGTCATAACAGCAGTTTGTTCAGAGTTGCATTTGAGGAGAGAAGATTTGGGCATAGGTTGCACAGTATGTCTCTAATTTAGAAGAGGCCAAATTCTAGCCAAGCAAAGGCATGGTACGGGGGTTGCACTGGGGTTATGGTATACTCAGGATTCTGGAGGGTGCATGTGTGTGTGTTTGGGTCTATTAGTATGTTTATTGATGCCGGGCCTGTCTGTAGATAGCACAGACATGACGCCAGCTCAGGTGTTCTGAGGCAGGTGTGGAATGTTTATCGCAAATAAATCAGCGTGGCTGCTCCTGCCATAGGACCACTGCTTGGCATCTCTCGATGTGAGCAAATGGCAGTGTATAAGTGGTCAGAGGTGCTGAGCATCAGGTGCGAGGGCTGGGCTGACGTGACACAGCTCTGCCAAAGCGGAGTGAGAACAAGGCTGAGGCTGGCATAGCACCAAACGCTTTGTATCCGTGTGGGTCAACTGGAAAAAGACCTTTTGCTGGTATTGCTTTTTTTCCAGTTGAAGACCCAGTTTAAGCTTTGCTGGCAGACCTCTTTCACTGGAATTAACTGTGCATCCATTAAGAAGTTTGCTAACTCAGCCTTACTCATACCACTGTGGAGCTATCATTTTAAATCCAGGGCTCTCAGCTAGTGGCATCCTTCTGCCCCTCAGTGCTGGTTGCCAGCTTCTAAGTGTTGCTGATGGGAGGGTATTGCAAGCCAGAAGCTTGTCTTTGGGTATGTCTTCTGCTACTTGTATTCATATCTTACAAAACTACCTGAACTATTTTTCGACAAGCGGCATTATAACAAAGCAGTCTGGCCATATCTCTAGGATCTTATGATCTAATTTATCTTTGTTACTTGGGTAAATTAGCCCACACAGAGCTCTGTGGTCTTGTCTTGTCATTTATTGATTCCTGCCTTATGAAAATCTCCCTCTATGGGTTTGCATTATAGAGGGTGCACGTGCTTTGGTAACCTGTCCCTCCAAACAGCAATTCAGAAGAAGGAGCTGTTAATAGGTGAAAGTGCACAAGGAATTTGGATTTTGCAAATGCTTAGCACAAATAAATCAACGTGGCTGCTCCTGCCATAAGACCACTGCTTGGCATCTCTTGGTGTGAGCAAATGCCAGTGCGTAAGTGGTCAGAGGTGCTGAGCATCGGATGCGAGCGCTGGGCTGACGTGACACAGCTCTGGAGTGATAACAAGGCTGAGGCTGGCATAGCACCAAACACTTTGTATCCGTGCGGACAAATCCAAATTTCTGGCTTTCATCTTTCATATCTGCCTATATTTAAAATGCAAGCAGCAGAGATTGTGTATGTATGTCTGTATTACATGTAAAATACATACAGGAGACAAAGATTGAATTTACACTGCAGTGCTGATGGTTAAAATGTGAATTTGCAGCCCATTACTTTGTAAGCTATTTCAAAGTGTGTTAGTGCTCGCAAGAAATTCCTGTTGGATTCCTAGTTAGAGCACACAGGTAGCTCTGCGACTCTGCTATGTTGCCCTCCTCCTGGTCTCGTTCCGTGAACTGATCCCTCAGCAGCTCATCTGCTTTCCCCACCACGACCACAGGAGCCCCTGGCATTTTCTCTCTCCTTGGGAGGTTTTCTTCTGTCACTCTCCAAACACAAGTGTCTATCAACGCCTTGCAGTGCAGCCGCCAGTCTGGGTCATTGCTCCCTTTCGTGAAATAATTTATTAATAGATTTGCTGCTAATTTTGCTTCAGGGCCTGGTGTCAGGGACATGAAAGTTCACTAGTCAAACATCAGAATTGTTCATTTTAATAGGTTTTTGATAAATCTGTGATCAGAGTCCCATATGCACAGATATGGACACTCATGCAAGAGAGGTACAGTGTGCTTCCTAGGTTCAAAAGCAACATTAGAAAGCCCAATGATTAGTGTTTATATGGGACTCAGCTCTGAAATAGCAACATTTGATATAAATGGATGGTCATACTGAACAGCTTTCTGTAGATAACATTTAGTAAAAGAAGCAGAGGAGGGTTGAAGAAATGGTTGGAATGTCACATCAGCCCAAACACTGTGATAAATAACTCACGATGATGTCAGGAAAAGCAGAGGATCAGAGTTTTTGAACCCACTGAATTTACAAATATTCTGTCCTTGTTGTTGTTTTATCATCCTGGAATGCTCACGTGCAACTTATTTCCATGTGCTGTTTCCGCATTCCCATCAAGCATCATTGTTACTTCACACAAAGTATAATATCTTCCATTTTTTATTACAAGAAAAGTAAATTGTAAAATAAAGCACATAAAAGTTATGATGAACAAAAAGACTCCTTGGAAACTTCAGCTGCTTTAATCAAAAAGGGGTAAGACTCCTGTTGCTAATGATTGTTAATAATTCACAAACAAGATTTAAAGTGAATATAGTGGAAAGGAAAATTGCTATTGCTAGAAGCCCTAAGCTGTTGTAGCTTTGATGATGCTCCTTGCTGACACTGAGTGGTGCAATTACCACATGCTGACGGAGGAGAGCTACAATTACCACATTTTCTAAGTCAACTGCTGAGACTTTTTTTTAGCTGGCATTGGTATTTATCTATGTACTTGTTGTAGACAAATTCTATAAAGTCCTTCCTTAATATTTGTAGGAGGATACTAGGGAGAGACCTAGATATTTCTTCCCCCCCCCCCCACCTCTACCATAAAAGTTGGCGCTTTGCATTAAATCCCTCTCATGAGCAGGAATCTACACTTCCAACTTAGCTGAAATCACTGTGGGTGTCAGTGGGGGGCTCTGTGTAAGAAAAATAGTAGCAGGGAGTGCTGGAGGCCGTGAGAAATTTTATATGACATCATTTTGCCCTTTATCATGGGTGATGTTCCTTTGCTTATTTTTGTAAGCCCAGTGGTAAATATGTGGGTAATCAATTAACCTTTTTGTCCTAGATTTACCAAGGACCCAGTACTGTTTTGAGGGGACGAAAACACATTATTTCCATTTAACAGCGTGAGTGCCATGATTGGCAACGTAGAAAACAGCTTGAGTAGCTGTTCATACACCTGTGCATGTATTCTTATAAGTCATTTTGACTGTTTGTGATTTTTTTTTTCAGTCCTGCTTTTCTGATATAAATATTTTAAGATTCATCTGAGTTCAGGAGCAAATTGTTTGGAAAATTTGGTGCTAAAATGGGTTCATCTCTTTTCAAGAATGAAGTGACAGGAAGGAGAACACACTTTCATCCTCTCATCAGAATACTGCCTGAGCCTTGAGTTTGGACATGACTGACAACAGAGGCTGGACACATAGCTTGTTTGCCGACAGAGTGTGTCATGGAGTGTACAGATAAGGTCTAGGAAGGATCTGAGTGTTTCACAGTTTTCTTATTCCGTTTGTAAAATAATAAAAAAAATAAAATTATAAAAATAATAGTAAAATACAAACAAAACTACTATGCAAAAATAATTAATATTTATTAAAAACCATTAAACTATGTTCAGGGAATATTAGGCTTACACTAGCACTAGAAAAAAGATGGGAAACAACCAAGCAATCTGATGTCCATTCCTGTAGACAGGTGTATATGACAAATTCTTTCATAAAATGATGAGGCAGTATTCTAAAAATTATTTTAAGACCGCACTTTCTTCATTTTTAGTATTTGTAAGTGCAACGTGAGGCTGTGAACCATCTGAGATCCAAAGCATCCCACCTCATAGGCTGTAGTTGCTGGATATGTTCCAGCTTCAGTCATCAGGGCTCAGCTCAGCAACTCCCATGAGAAAGGACAGACTTTAGTCCTTGGTCACTGATGCCACACCTGGGTAACACCAGATGTCCCACGTCAAATCACTGTGGAGCTCCACTTGACAGTGCTTACCAGCTCTGCCACCTCAGGGACATCCCCACTCCACTGGATGACAAGCAGCCCCCAGTGGTCCAGGCTGCTGTGCCCACAGCCAGGAGCACAGTACCTACTCCAAGCAGCAGACCTTTAGAAATTGCTGGAAGAGGTATGTTGTTCTGTCTGCCTCTGCATTTCACACAGTGTGCAGAAGATGGGTGAATCTGATTGTTAGTGGCTTTACATTTTCCAAGCAAGTCCTGGATTTTCTGGAAGAGGTAAAACAACTTAGGTTGAGTAGAAAATATATCAAATACAGTGGTGGTGACTCACCTCATTAACTGCATCTTGCCAATGGCCTCACACCTTGTGAACTTTTTTTTAATTTATCTTTTCATGACTGGCCACTCATTTGTCATGTTGACAGGCAATGACCTTCTGAGAACACTAGCTACACTTATGGGATCATTGAGGCCGAACAGAAGATGGAGAAAATAGCAAGAAATATAAAACTGCTGGTCTGTCTCTAAACCAGGTAGCCAGATAAATGATCATTGTGAATCTGTTTGAGCATAAAACCACGAGTATTCTGTTAGTATTAAGCAACTTGATCTACTTCATCTTCAAAGACGAGCCTAAAGCAAAAAGATATTTCATTATAGGCGTGGAGGAAATAGATGTTCACAGGCTGTTGACTATCCTTGAACTGTGCATACTGACTCAGGAGAAATGTAGATGTACGGAGGGGAATATAGAGGGGACGGGAGCCATTCCTTGACCTGGATCCAGCAACACTTTCTGTTATGAAAACACGCCCAACTGTTTGTTTTCAGGAGATCTCAAATGCCTGTTAGTGAAAACATGTCAGGGTCAAGGGTTTCCCTTGGGTGTCCTCTGAAAGAGCCTGTGAAATGTGGAATCTGTAAATCAGCCAGAAAATATCTTTTTGGGAAGGTGAGTTGTATGCCGGGCTTAACCTGCAGGGGAGGTTAAGATGAAGTTTTCTGGAAACACATAAGAGAATCTGTGTCTTGGTCTGACAGAGGAGAGTCTTGTAAAGGACTTGCTCAAGCCTTCACCTTGTCTTATGAGGTTAAATCTGACTTTTCTCATTTGAGGAAGCATATAAGTAGTGTTTCTAGGTGGTCAGAAGTAGGTTGCAGTGATAGAAACAGCCACAAGCAGAGGCAAAGCCAATGTGTGAGGGTAACCCTAAAAATGAAGGTGTTGTGGAAGATGGCAGTAAAGAGTTTTCATTATGATTGAATATTAATTAGTGACATGGCTATTAATGATGACAGTAATTAACAGAGGAAGGAAAGACTTGTCATTGTCCCGAGGGTGAATAATCAGTCTTGGCAGGTGATAAATAATGGTTCAGCAAACTCAGCAGAAAGATAATCTGTCTGCCTCAGGACAACTGGAGAACAGCTATAAAATCTTCCAGGCTCTTGGCAACATTCAGGAATGACTTCATGTTTTTAACAGAGACAAATTAAATCTCTGATCTCAAGTGCCACTTTTATTCTGGAGTGGCTGATCACAGGAGTTCTGGTTGAGTCGGTGCCTTCAGTTTACTTGCCCCTTTAAACCTTTCTTTTTTAATCTTCATAACAGGGAAGAAGGACTGGGGAACCAGCTCTCAGCGTTACTTTAATTTTTCATTGCAGTTTCATGAGAATTGAATAGATTCGTCAAAAGAGGCATGGAGCTGGGGGCAGGATCGTTCTGTGTCAAAATGGAGACTTAATCCTACATTAAGCATTTCTGTATATCTGGAAAGGGATAATGCGGAATGTGCTTCATCTACCTTGAGCAAAGCAATGCACTACTCTAGATGATTTCAAGATATGAGGTGTCGCATCACTTGGTCATCATAAGCCTAAGAGATCCTGCAAGCCTGTAATCTAAGACCAAAACCAAGAGAACTAGTGGACTTTTTAGTCTTGAGCAAAGACAGCATTTTATGAGGTTTTGTTTTGTTTCTAGCAATACAGAAGCACTTCAGTTTGTCTTCTGGAAATGGTTTTCTAAACCCAAATGTTTTGTTCTATCTTTAGGATATTTTTGTTTTGTGAAAGGCAAAAGGGAACATCCATGTTTATAAAATAGAATATTTTATTAACAAACTTGTCAAAACAACAGTTACTGTCTCGGAACATTTTCTCCATATGTTATTCAGCTAGTGCTGTTCACTAGATGTGTTCTCATCTAGGAGGTAGCTTTGCACCTCTCAGACATCTGTTTCTGAATAAATTTACAATTCACAAAACAAATGGTGTGACTTTAGGATGCACCTGGCAAGCTGGTTTCAGTAGAGGCAGCGAAGAGCTGGCACCATTGCCAGAGGCATTGGTTAAATGGTACTACAATGTACTGCCTGCAGTTCTGGTGACCCCAGTGCAAAGAAATGGAACTTAAATTTGAAAAGTTGCTGAATGGTAAGGTAGAGGGAGAGAACGTCCTAAGAGGAGATTAAAAGTTTTCTTGGTTTAGTGAAACGGAGGTAGGGAGACAATGTGTCAGTCCTTTGTGGAAACACTCAGGAGGAACTACCAAGGAATAAGAATAATTCTTTCCATTAAATGATAATATGGGTTGATTTCAAATGCATATAAACTGCATATTAATAAACTTAGGCTTGAAGTTACAAGAGTTTTGTCAAAAAAAAAAAAAAAAAGGATAGTGGCAACTTAAATTGCTCTTAAGTGGGGTCGGGAGCTATGGAGAGTGACCATGCTGCCGGTGTGATCACTATCAAGTGACACCTCAACAGTGGCTTGGTTACAGGCATACTGAATGCCACTTTCTTCTCCAAGACATTGCTTGTCTTTGACATAAGTGAGACTTTCCTCTGCCTTTTTTCGACTGATAACTCAGTTCCAGACTTTTAGGTTATTTCCTCTGATGTTAGAGGTACAAGGTGTCAGTAAACTCTTCCTTGTCTCCTTGCTAGCTAGTGCTTGCAGAAACGTAACTCCCGGTATGATGAGCAGAGAGAGAAGCAACTGAGGGAGAACGAGTTACGTGGAACCATTAAAGTTCCTATCACACAGAATACTTCTTAGGACTTAGTACCTGTCAATAACTGTATAATTACAGTGTGACAGAGGAAGGAAAAACATTCCGAAACCTCAGTTAAAAAGGAAAATTGAATAAAATTAATGTCAGTTCTATTGTATCTATCTCAATGTTATCTCTCTCTAGGGTTCCCAAATCCTGTGGTCTCAGGGTTTAATGCTTTCTCCACTTTTTTTTTTGTTTTGTTTTGTTTTTTTTGAGGTGCTGATATTGTGCAGTGGCTTATGAAGAACCTCAGCATTGAGGATCCAGGTAAGGTGACCACAGGTGAGGAAGAACAGATACTTCATGTGTATTGTGTGTGTGCCATTAGACAATAGATACTATTGTCTATTCTCTAAATTACCAGTGGAACAGCAAGGTTGATTTATGCATTGAAGGCAAGGAGGAGGGAAAGAGATAAGAATCAACATCTTAATTAAGTCTAAAGCCTTACACTGCAATACACAGAAAGCACTTTGCAGGAATCTTAGCCTGTCTGTGAAATTGTTGCTACCTAAGAAAGCCCAATTGATTTTAAGGTTGTTTCCAGACCTGGAAGGGAAGTTGGTAGATGTGTGTGGTTAAACAGGCAAAGGCAATTACAGGTTTTCTTTATGAGGAGAAAGGTAGCCATGACTGACAGGACATACTGGCCAAGGATGACACGGACACCATCATAGGATGTGATGGTGGATGCTAATTTATCACAGCAGACAGAGGAATGGATAATCAGCCATAAACAATCCAAGTAGTCCACTCTTTAGAGAAACCAAAATCTTTTTGGCACAGTGAAGAACTATTGGGAAAAGAGGAAGAAAAGATCTGCAGGTCCAGAAGTTTCCCTTTCTGGAAAGGGAAAAAATCCAGCATCTAACCTCCCAGTTTGTTTCTGCTGCCTACTGTCACCATGTAAAAGCAGAGATCAAGGCAGTATTGTCCCATCCAGGGCATGTCTATAAACATATCCCTCCTTGTGAGTCCAGTCAAGTCCTAAATCTGAATTTCAGCTGCAGACAGGAGCTTTATTGTCTGCCTGGGGGCACATGAGCAGCTAATATGTGTACTTTGCAACTCTGAGAAAGCTGATGCAGCTTTTTACAGCTGACACCGGTTGAAAATCTGTGCACGTGTGCCTCTGTGGTGGTGAAGGTTACCTTGGCAGTTGTTGGATGCATGTTCTCCTTTACCTCAGCACCATTTCCTCTAACAAATGGTGATGCTACAGTGTCAGGATTTGTCTTTGTGAATAAACACGCCATTAATGACCTAGTGTTGCAAGTGTTTGTTGGATTTGATAGAGGCAAGTGGGGTTCACTGATGGAACAGGCTTCTTGTCAGCTGTCACCTGTGGTGGGTAATGTGCTTTGAATTGAATTTCAGACTCTAGAGATGAACTGGTGTGTGACATTTTGTAAACATGAAACCAGCAGGTTAAACATTTGAACAGTGTTTCATCTATGTTGTAAGGCTGATTTCTGCTCTCCTCTTTGCACATTTTAGTTGGAAGGCATAAGGATGTGGTGAGGGTACAGAGACATGTTTGAACGAGGTCTTCACATGAGTCATTGCCAGGGCTGCTGCTGCAAGCAGAGAACTGTGCAGTGCACGTCTTCCTGACACATCCCTGCTCTTTTCTCTCTTCCACAGGGGAAGCAATACACTTGGGAAGTCTTATCGCTGCACAGGGTTATGTCTTTCCGATCTCAGACCATGTCCTTACCCTGAAAGATGATGGGACGTTCTATCGGTTTCAGGTTGGTGAGCCCTCTGCTTTCCTTGTGGCCCCTTCTGCTGCCCATGCAATAATACCACTGAAATCACCCGCTCTTTATCCCTAAGCACCCGTTAGGTCTATGAAGCCAGGGATTGAAGCTGTCTTGATAGAAGTCTCAGGAGTCTGTGAAGTTCCTTGGAAAAGATCTGCTTTAGAATCCCAAATCACTCTTTTCTGCTTTCTGACCTACAGTTTTTGCATAAATGAACTGGTATGTCCTGTGATTATTTTGGTATGTGATTTCAATGCTGTTTTACTCAGAGTTGAACTAAACCAGGAGAAAGAAAATTACTCTTGGGTTCTAACTCTGGCAAAGTATTGAGTAGCCACCTTCCTGTGCAAAATGGACCAGGGCAAACTCTGGCACAGCACAAAATTCAAAATTCAAATTTTTATTTTTGGTTACAGATTGGTGTGGGAGTGGTCAAGCTTCAGGCTTTGCCTCTTTTACACAGGATGTGTAACCCTGGCAGTCACCTAAGCTGGGACATCTCTATGTGTCAATGTCCCCATGCCTCTAGATGTGTTGAATTTTTAAAGCATCCTGCACTTGAGTTCATGCCCTTTCCAAAAACATCTGCTGTCTGCCTTCTAGATAACTAAGTGCTGTGCTGCAACCTTTTGGACAGATAGTGTGACTTCGGAAGAAGCAATAAGTTCAAACCTGGAGTCAAACTGCCTAATCCTGCTGGCGAAATTTAAGTTTTTCATTAGCTTAGCCAGCTCCTTTGTCTTTCCAGTGACCTCTTCTCTGTTCACCCTCTCATTTCTCCTTTACACTTGTTTTCTCTTATTCACTTTTTATTTGAAAAACCTGTTCTCTTTGCATCCGATGTTGCTACTGCTAATGTGATATTGTGTTATCACATGGCACGGTGAACAAAGCAGCCCAGGAGATCACAGACATCACTTTCTCTCACCCCACCTTCTGGTTACCTGGCATCATTCAGATTTGTCATGGCAGTTGCCTTGCTTTTCCAAAAGTCCTGCTCCTCTTGTTTTGCAAGACTTGTGGTTGCTTATTTAGTTGTATTTCCTTCTATTTAAAAAAAATCACACCATAAGGAATTGTCCTGTGCAGCTCTCAGGAGCTAGATTTCACAAGCAGAGTATCATTTTATTTATTTTTCTTGTTTTAAGCCTGTTTAAACCACATCATCAAATTGTCTTGACTGCTTGTAGACTTTTATTTCTCATATATTTTCTTACAACTTTTGCTTATTTTTTTTGCCTGCTGTCATTTCCTGCAACAGTTGTCCTCCGCCGTTTTCTGCAAAAATAACCTGATAGAATAGTTTTTCTTTTCCCTTACTCTCTACTTGCCACTTTCTACCTCAACATCAGTCCTTACTTTAACAGTAGTTTATTGTCTGGTGAAGTTCATAAGACATGTATCAGTGAGGAGCATTGAACCCTGTTCTTTTTGATCCATCCATGTTTTCTCACTGTACTTTGATGCAAGGAGTAGTCTTTGTGCATGTAATGTCCTATGCCTGTTTGTGGCATTACATGGGTAATGCAAAACAGTGTTCTGTAATTTGTGTGATCACAGGGAAATTATTTTTCATTCATGTTAAAACTGAAATACAAATACATGTAGTAATTTCTTGTAATTAATTGTAGCAACTGCAATATGCAGACCTGAGTAGGAGACAAAAGCAGGAAGCTTAGCAGGACTCCTACTTTCAGAATGACTCTAATCAGCTGAGTTTGGACATCTACCATCTGTTCTATTTAAAAAGTAAATTGTTTTGTAGGCTGCCAACCACACTGGTAGACGCTCCAAAAAAAAGCAAGTGGTGTGTAGTATATATAAAAGCCCATGAGGTTTCTCATGCTTAAAAAAAAAAAAAAAAAGATAAATCCAGGGTGCCTGTGAATTCCTGGGGAAAGAGGAGGTTCTGGAGATAAAGAGGGGAAGAGGCCCCCATTCAGATAAGAAGGCAACACGGTCTAAAATGTCATCAGGATATTGGACATCCTCCTCAAGAGATGCTTGTATTATAGTATCTCTATTTACCTGAAGTGAGGAATGTTAAAGATGATACCTTCCTGTAAAAGCTTCCTCCCTTTTACCAAGACCTGTGGCAGTGTTTCCCCTGAGGGCAGAAGCTAGGCTGTAGACTTTGTGATTCTTCTTGTACTTGTAATGTTTTTCTGCATTTGAATTATTTTTTATTTCTAAAATTACAAAAATGCCTATATTGTTTCTTAGGCACCGTACTTTTGGCCTTCAAACTGCTGGGAACCAGAAAACACAGATTATGGTGAGAGTATAATTATTTCGTTGTAGAAAGTTAGTACAGAAATTTTGTGATGGAAAAAAATGTCCTTAAAACAATTAGTGTTGGCCTGCTAAACCCTTCATCAGCAGAATTTCTTGTCAGACTGCAGCATCAGAGGCAGATTTGTGCCCATCTCGAATAGATGAAGTGAAATCCTGGGTTGTCGCAAGCCCACGGAGCTGTAGCCGTCAAGCTCAGTGGGGCCA
Source organism: Nesoenas mayeri (assembly GCF_963082525.1). Taxonomy (NCBI): domain Eukaryota; kingdom Metazoa; phylum Chordata; class Aves; order Columbiformes; family Columbidae; genus Nesoenas; species Nesoenas mayeri. Next base: position 38,867,807 of record NC_137548.1, read on the forward strand.
GAGTTTTACCTTCATTCTTCTATAGCTCTGTTCTTTTTGGCAGGATTTATGGCAATTACAGTACTGCACCTTGGGAATCTTAAATAATACCAATATTGCTTTTGTGGGAAAACATACTCTGATCTGTAGCTGAATCTGACAGGTTGATCAATAAAAAGTTACCTCATCTGGGCAGTCATCTGGCTGATCAACAAACCAGTATATAACTGATGGCAACCCATAGTTAAAGTTCTCTGATATATGACATCAGACTTATTTTTCCCATTTTTTTAAGATTACCAGCTGAGCATGGTTTATGAGCTAATAAACTGCAACATGGTGCGTTAAACATGTGAGTGCCTGCAGACAGTGATAATACATAAAGAAAATATGTCAGTGTTGTTATCTTTAGCTGTCTGCTTGCAATATTGCTGTCTCTTCCAGAAATGCACTTCTTTCACAGCTAAATGATAAAATCAATTGTTGCATCCCAGTGTGGCATTGAAAGAAGAAGTAAATCCATGTGTGTGCTCATAAAACAGGAGCTTCTGGAATGGCTTATTTTGAAATATCTCATAATGTAAGATCAGTTTAGAACTCGTCCCTGAATAATCAGGTTTTCTGTCTTTCCTGGGCAATAATTGCTCATCAATATGGATTCTGGAAATCATTTGCTGGGGCGGAGAAGTAGCCAGTTATGTTGTCTGTCATGTAATAGTTCATTTGCAATCCCTATCTGCAGGGGAACGAGCGCAGACTTGTGTGTTTATCCCAGTGAGGGGACTGCTTAGGAGAAAACATGATGCTGTTCATTATATGCAAAACAATTTCCAGATTTTGCAGTCACCATATATGACTGTCTGAACTGTGCCAAATATGTGTTCTGTAAGTATCAGAATAGCAATCTGAAGAGGGAAGTTCTGTTTTTTCCTTTAGCGTCTGATAAATAACTGGTTTTGCAGTCGGATTACAGTGCTGCAGGGGCATTGAGTGGAACAATGCACCTCAAAATAAAGCCTTATATGAGCTGACCCACAGCTGAACAAGCTGCAACCGCATTAGCTCTGAGCCCTGTAGTGACAGATTTTCATCTGTCCCAGAAATCTCTAACATATGCTTGTAATCAGTCTTTGCATATCAGAGGTCTGTACAGATGGAGTCTTCCCAGGAATTAATCCCAAACTAGCAGTAGACCCAAATCAAACTGAAATCCCAGCAGCTCTTCATACTTCTTTTATTTGCATGGATCCGCTCACAGGACAGGAACTAACTCGTGAATACTAATGGTAGGTCACTGCCTAGCATGAAGAGATACTGTGAGATGACTGATTCTCACTTTGTTTGGTGTTGCAAATGGTTTACAGATGAAATTGCTCCTGAGATGTATAAATACATATGAACTGATAAGCTCTGATTACCATGTGTAACTTTGGCTCATTGTATGAATGTTAGAATTATAAGAATAGTAGAGAAGTTATATTAAGTAGTACCATTTAAAAATATATTTTAAATATAAGTTTCCAATGGAAAATGTCCATGAAGGTGTCAGAAAATAGTGTTTATCAGGAAACCAAAACCTCATGGTTTTCAAAGAAAAGCTGAAATTTTCTGGAAAAGATTTATTGCAGTTTTCTGTAGATGGTGCTTTGTCTTTTGCCCTGCCCTGGTTTGGTAGGCTGTTAGACACTCAGCACCTGGCCCTGCAACAGGAGGGAGGAGGGCATAACACAAGGAAGGTAGAAAATTCACATCTAGATTCATCCCAGTATGAGAGCACTGGACCTCTGTTATGCTGTTTGTATCTGACTGTATGCCCAGGGTATGCTGGGGCCCTTGTATTAAAGCCTTTAATGGAAATGGGGTGAGCTGGCAGTCCAGCTGAAGCTTTCCCAGAAGGCAACCTGGGGCTGGTTTGGTGTCACGCACTGGGCTCATCTTGCCCCTCAGCATCCCAAGCCACATCAGTTTTTGCAGTGTCTGCCTCTGGTGGGATGTGAGGAGGCTTTTCCTGAGCATTTGAAATGTGTAGGATAAGTGGATGAAAAAAATGAAAAAAATGCTCAGATCATGCCTTTAAGACGTGGCTCATATTTCTGGATTCATTTTAATATCCTGATTCTTTTTTCTTTTTCTTTGTTTTTAACAAAAGGGGAAAAGAGGTGCAGGGCTGCTCACTATGGCAGGCATATTCCTAAAGCACTGAGGGGAACAGATTGCTAATGCTAAATCTTTTACCAGCCCCAGAAGTAATTGTGCCTTTCTCAGACAACTTGTTAGGTCCTGGCATCTACTCTCCACACTTTTAAACAAGATGTCCCAGATGTTAAAGGCCTCTGAGACTACAAGAGGGTAATGTCAGCTGGGTATTCAGCCCTCTCATTTCTTGGTTTATGTTACTTTCTGATGAGAACGAACAGTGCATGGACCACTGTTTTCTTTTCTATGATCTAGTCCTAATAATCTGTCAGTAATTGTTTTCTGTTCTGTTCCTCCCTTTAGCCATCTATCTTTGCAAACGGACCATGCAGAACAAAGCTAGGCTGGAGCTGGCGGATTATGAAGCCGTAGGTACACTGCTGCTAGAGTTTAATGCTGGGGGTGTGGGAAGATCTTTTCCTGCCAGTTTTAATGTTGGCATTTTGTGCTTTGGGGTCATCCGTTACTGTGTCTTTTGGTAGTTGTCAGAATTGTGGGAAGGCTGATCCGGAGGCAACATCAGGGACACAAGTGGGAAATGTCCCTGGCTTTGCAACATCTCAAAGCATCTGCTGTACAGCCAGCCCTTCAGGACTGGGGCAAATTACACAGAAGTTTACATTGGTTTCCTGTTCCCAGTTAGCAGTTCCTCGTTTATATAGCAGATATTAACACACAGAAATGATGGATTTTCAGGTCCATTATTGGGCAATTAAATTGTTGATGAACCGTCTAGTTACGAAAGTTTTCATATGTTAGACTTGGACTGCTTTCAATATACCATATAAAAAGCTCTTACTTAAGCTTATTCAGAGTGTGTTTGCTGTTATTAAATGATTATCCATAAAAATATCCTCAACCTTGGCTTCAAATTGTGCAGGGTTTGGGTGGAGAGGAGTGGGAAGAGGGAGGCAGGAGGGGCAGGGCTGGAGGGCTGGTGTGAGTTTCTATGAACACCAGCAGCGTAACACTCTCACCAGATGAACTTTTTTTTTATCATATTGATTTTTTTTTTTCTTACTAACTCAACAGTGTAACAGCTAAATTTCAGATATGGAGTTTTTCATTAGAGGGTTTTTTCTTTATCAAACTGGTTCTGGTGGACTTCTGTGTCCATGTTTATTACAATGAAAACATTTATATTGTATATATTTTAGAGGTTTTTTTCCGAGAACAGACATTTTCCTTCTTCCTTACCTTCTACATTTTGGCACTTTTGTGCATATGCCATTTAGCCCTTTCAGTGGAGAGCATGCAAAAATTACATCTTACCTAGTCTACCCTGGAAATTTATCCAGAGTTCCCAAGAGTTCTGGTCTTGAAGCACAAGCATAAAGGAAGGAATATAATAATCTGCGTACATTTATACATCCTTTTGCTGAGTTTTCTGCATATTCTTGATTTCATTATTAAAACCATTAAAACTGCTCACAGTCAACCAATTAACTGTAAGTACTCTAAAGATCTATCATAAAGCAACAAAAGGCTGTTCAGCAGTGCACACACTCCCACACACATGCAGCGAGGCTATGGCTAAGTAGTTTTGCACAACGTTGTCTTCTGAGAGTAGCAATGCTCCAGTGATGGCAAATAATTAGATCTTGGCAGTCTCTCATTTTTCTTGTGAATATTGCATTGCACAATTAGAGATTCCTTCTGCATTCAAACTTTGCTCTCTTAATTAGAGACAATCAGATAAGAATGGCACCAACTCTTCCTAGTCATTATGGGAGCTGAAGGAGATCCAGCAATGGAGATGTAAGCTAAACACAAGTGAGAGAAACAGACTTACAGGAGTGAGAGGGAGCCCTGTACATTTAGCACACATTTTTTGAGTTGTAGCATGAGAATGCTTCTCCATGGGCATCAGCACTGACCTGGGGTTTCCAAAGAGAATCTCTACAAAGCATCTCAGGGGACATCTTCTCATTTTTATGTTCTGCTTGCAACTTTTGTAGACAACCCCCCATCCCCATTTGTGCTGGTAGAGCAAGGAGTCTTGATGATACGATTAAGCTACATAATCGCATTCAGTTTTGTTTATAATTGGCCAAATATAAGCACGATTCAAATAATGCCTCAATTGGTGATGTTTTATTGGCTTCAGCATATTTACTCCAGAGGGCACATGTGAACATAATTTAAAACAAAAATTAAAAAAAAAAAGAAAAAAGAAAAAAAAAAACACCACACAAAAAATTGGTTTTGCAGATAATTACAAGTAGTTCTTCCTTGTAGCCGCAGTTAAGGAAATCACCATAGTTCAGCACAGCTGCAAATCATTTGTTTAACTGTTTTCCTCCATGTATATAGACTGAAACTCTTACAAGGACTTGGTGGTAACAAGGCCAGGCTTTACGCCTTGTATTATAAGAGAATTTAAAGTCATTAATAGGAAGATTTTTACTAGCATTGAAATGCATGCACTTCAGCACTTTCTTGAAATACAGGGAATAGGTATAAAAGGAACAGCAGTAAAACTAATAGTGTTCATTTTCAATGTTAATTTGCAAGAGTTGAATCAGCTGTAATGCAGAAGAGTGTCAGGTTAATGGTCTCGTAGGCCTGCTTGTCAGGATGGGTGTGGATATGTGACTTAAGGGTGCCATTTGAGCCTGAAATTCTGGCCATGTCCCGAGTTTGACCTTGAGCTGTGGTGAAGTCACATCCACCTCCAAATGTTCGGATCACGACACTCTTCCCAATGGGTCTGGGCCAGAGCTCTTAATTCAGCTGTAGAGTGAGGCTGCATCTGGACCCAGGCTTTGCAGTTTGCTGTGTTCATTGTTCAGACAAACAGGCTATTTCCTTTTCTGAATCATCCTGGCAATTCCCAGGCTTCGGTGCTGTGCAGCTGCGTGATGCTCACGGTGGTGAGCAGGATTGAGCAAAGCGAAGGATGCTCTGGCTTTGCACCTTAGCAAGAGCCTAAAGAGAACAGTGAGGGGGAGGAAGGGAAAGTGGGGATGAGAGGGAAATGTGCAGGTGGCAGCCATCTGCTATCAGAAATGAAAGTCGTCAGTTTCACGGAGCTGCTCAATGTTATCTTTTGGGAACAAGTCCATCATTATTTTCATAGTAGAGCTCAGGCTGTCTTCATCACACTCCATTACTTATCACTGACAGAACCCTCTTGGCTGCAGCTATGGGGCTGCAGCCCGAAAGGATGTGTTACAGCCTTGCTTTGCTGGCAAGATAGTACACCCGAAACCAACACTGATTTCTGTGTCCTGAGTTTTCCAGCTTAAAAAAAAAAAAAAAGAATAAAATAAACACCCACCATGCTAATTGTCTTAAGCAGTTGCTGTAATTACAGGGATTAATTGTTCTTACTATTTTAATCTTTTGTCAGGAAAACTTAGCAAGACTTCAGAGAGCATTTGCAAGAAAGTGGGAATTCATCTTCATGCAAGCTGAGGCCCAAGTGAAGTGAGTAATCTTGGAGCAATGAACTGCGCCAGTATTTAGAGCTGTAACAAAAGGAGATTCTGTACAGATAAAATTTCTCTGTTAAAGTCTTTACTGCAACTAAGATCACAAGATGTTGGTGAATTTTAGTCACCAGCGAACTAAAAACTATAGAGAGCCAACGCTGAAGGTTTCTGCCAGATTTTAAAAGATGTTATTTGAAAGAAAGTTATCTATATTTGGAAATGTTCATCAGGAACTCCTGAGGCTGGACTCACCACGGGAGCTTGGGCAATTCACTTGCCCATTCTGCTTCTACTTTTGTGTAGTATTTTTGTTTTGTATAAATGGAAAGAACAGAACTTTGTCATCTGTCTGTGTTACTCTATGCTTGTAAAGCATTTTTGAGTTTAAAAATACTGCCACTTCAAAGTGATTATAAGGGTAGTATTTACAGCAGACTGAATTTGGTTTTATTTATACCAATCTCTAGTTGACTCAGTTGTACCTCTGCTCTCTGCAGTCTGATTTGTGCTATTGATTTAGTGCAGAGAATTGGGTGACACTTACATGAAGGTTATTCAGATTTAGTATTTGGATTTTTCCTATCCTCTGCTCATACTTTATAGTTTGGTTTTTTTTCTCATCTTCCCTTCTGAAAACAGTTTGAAGCATTTTAATGTTTTGGTGTGTTTTCATTATTGCTGCAAAATGGGTATGGTGCAGAGTTTGTAGACTAGGGACTAAAAGCTGCTGCCTGAAAGCCTACATGTCCATTTTGTGCATGTGGTTGTCAACTGTAAAATGGAAAGGTTGGTGAAGTTGGCATCTGAGAACACCAGTACTGATACTCTGTACCATTAGAGGGAATTTGCACTTTCAGCATTAGATGCAAAGAAGTTAAGGAACATAATCTCTTGAGGGTGTGGCTGAGGTTTATTTCTCTATCTTTGATTAACCCTTTGGAATTTTGATTAATTCTTTGCTTATAACACTGTAATTGTGCATTACTTAAGTACATGATGATTATCCTTTAAATTACAAGGCAATTGAGGGATTTTTTTTCTGACCAGAATACCAGTGCTCTGTTTGGAAGAGAAAATTAGAAGTTACAATAGCAATTGTACTTTCAGTTACTTAAAACAACCTTTAGTCAAAACAAAATTCTGCATTCTCTCTATAGCATACATTTATTACCTAAGAAAAAAAAAAGTAAATATCAGATTCTTTACATGATCACTGTTGCATATTAATCTTTCTCCATTATGTCTTCTTTGAAACATAAGCATGGATTGGCCACTGTCATCTTTTTTTTGCTGGCTAGGTTCAGCTTCTTGGTTCTCAGTTCATGTGCTTGTTCAGTCTTCAGGTTTCCAGCAGGGCAGGGCTGGAATTCACAGTGTAATTTACAGCCCCGAATTAACTAAAAAGGAAAACCGAACAAAAATACCTGGAAACATTCCTTATGCTTACCAAGTTCTGCTCTACCTTCTGCCTCTTTGCTTACACACTGAATTTCCATTGCTGTACCTACATTACTCAAAAACTGCAGCCACAGAGCATCTAATTATGTTGTGTGTTTACAGTTTAAAATGTGAAATACTGAGTTATCAGTAAGTTTGGGGATTTGAGCCGAGAACCTGGGTTCAGCATGAAGCACCTGTGAAAATAATACCGGGAGCCTCCAAAGAGCCCCTCTGGTTCGCGTGCATTGTGTGGTGTGAGCTTGGCAGAAGACTTCACAAAGGGCTCACTCAGAAAAAGAGATTTTGGCGTGGGTGTCTGTGTTTGCTTGCTCCTCAGCACAGAGACTGTTGTCTGGTGGTGGGGATGGAGCCTGTGCAGAGCTGGTTTCTCATCTCAGCCTTACAGGGGTGATATTCAGAGAGTGATATGAAACTCTAGAGAACTCGGACTTTTTGGTGGGAGCGGTGTTCAGAAGCTTCAGTTTCCGTCTCCTCTTTTCTATCCCCTTGGCACGTTTCTAGCACAGACTTAGCCAAGGACCACTGTCCCACCAAAAGAAAAACAGGAGACAGGAGAACATGATGGTCAGAAATCCCAGCTCACACGTGTTTTTTTCCTCACTGCTTTGATTTTCGTGGGCAGCAGCAGCATGGGAACCCAGCACAGGGATACTGTCAGCTTTTCAGTCCTGATCTGGAGGCAAAAGCAGTTCTTCCTTTCCTGTGCCTCATTCAGGATCCCTGCAGGAAGATCTTGCAAGCCAGTGGTGACTTTGCTGTGCTAATGTGTAGAGCTGAGCACGCGAGCAAGGCACTGGATGTGCATTGCTCAATGCGGCCAAGAGACAGAGGAACAGTTGCTTTGAACAACCTCTGGGAGACTTTGATATGAGTGCTTTGAGTGAGACAATTCACTGGCTGCATCAGGGCTGGGATTTTTGTGTTGCAGTTCTGCTGGCCCAGATGCGGTTGTGCTGGTCCAGATGTGGTTGTGCTGGCCCAGTTGCACACCTCTTGGGTGAGCTCTGGCTTGCATGAGGCCATGCAGCAAGCTCGGCTCCACTCGCCTGTGCTGTCACTGGTTGCTCTGCCAACACCAGGGCAGGCAGGCAGAGCCCTGAGAGGGTTGGCCCCATGTGCTGCCCATGTTGTTGCTGCTGAGAACACCTGGGATGGCTGCCCCTTCACAATCTGTGATAATGCCAGTGGTGCTGCTGGGGCACTGGGGTGCAGAGGGACCTCTTGATGGGGACCTCCATCTGACACCGGCCGAGAGCTTCACCTGGAATAACGAGGTCCTGGTGGGTGTCCTGACAGAGCCAAACCCAAACATGAACTTGCCCAGCCTGCCAGATCAGGGTCTGGGAACAGAGTATCAGGAAAGGCTGTTATCCTCACCAGATGAAAAAGCAGATGTTAAAATAAATTTTCTACATTAATAGGAAAATCTCTTTTGACACATATTAGGAGCAAACATCAGTGATATTTTGTTCATGACACATGGCCTTGCAAGCAGGAGTGTGACATTTCTGTTCAAAAAAGTGGATTTCTAAATGTTTTTGTCATGGGATTAAAACCCCAGATAGGAACTGTAACAAAGAAGAAAGCATTACTTGGATGTTGACTCATATGTGTATGCTTTTGTTTTCAGAATTGACAGGAAAAAGGATAAAACAGAAAGAAAGATTTTGGACAGCCAGGAAAGAGCGTTCTGGGATGTGCACAGGCCTGTGGTAAAGCTCTTTTTGAATGATGAGACATTCCAGGTTTTGACAGGAAAGTTTTAATGCTGGTAAACATTGTGCCACGTATTGCGCAAAGACATTGCCATGAAAATCACCACATGGTTTTTGCTCACAGTTCAAAACAAGTCAAGTGTCTACAAGATTCTTTTAGACATTCTAGATTTGTGCACAGATGGAAGTATTGATTTGGAAATGTATGATAAACATGAGGTTTTGAAGATTATTTATTCTGCACGCAAAACAAAAGCAGCTTACCCACTTTGGCTTATCCTTCCTAGAACAAACTCTCCACTTAGCTGAGAGATTTCCATTTCATGCCAAAGTTCTGAGTAAGTGGATCTGATGCTGAGATGCCAACTTTGGGTATATGCACTCTCTTGTTTAGCAAGCATAATTTATGGGACACAAACTTCAGGAAAGAATTTTGGACAAGAACTAATTGTATATTTTAGAAAGGTAAAGTAACACACGGATTGTGAAGAAAGGAGTAATACAATTATCATCTCTTTGCAGCCGGGCTGTGTGAACACTACAGAAATGGATATTAGAAAGTGCCGTCGTATGAAAAACCCACAGAAGGTGAAAAAGGTCAGTTTGAGTTTCTGGTTTTGCTTTGGTTTGGGGTTTTTGGTTGGTTGATTTTGGTCTGTTTGTTTGTTTGTTTAATGCAAATCATGCGTGACACCTACAGTGTATCAGTTTCCCAACAGGAACCAAAGAAAGTGTTTTGCTGATATCCGTTCTGTTTTGTTCTAATCTGTGTATTTACTATTGCTGTTTTACCAGCAGAGCAGTACATGCTGAGTGACTATTATAGCCGAGAAAGGCATTAAGGAGCTCTGTGTTCCAGTTGTCTACTGGTTCTGCACTCCCATAAAATTAAAAGCAATTGGCAAACATACGTAGGTCCTGTTGTGTTTTAACTCCAGCCAGCAACAAGACTGTAGGACCGTGGTGGCTGCTCACTCACTTCCCTCCATCCCCCACGTGGGACAGGGGAAAGAATCAAAAGGAAAGAGATTAACTCATGGGTTGAGATAAGAACAGTTTAATAAGACAACATTAATAAAAGCAATATACTACTAATAATAAAATATAAAATAAGTGATACTCAATACAGTTTCTCATTAATTCCATTTGTGCTAAACAGCCAGTCCCAGAAAGGAGAGCACCCAGTTCCCGAACGGCCAATCCCAGTGAGAGAGCAAAAAAGGCAAAAGGCAGAAAGTCCCAAAAGCTAGGTGCAAAACAGGAGAACAGTAGAAGGCCAAATTCCAATGGAACTGAACTGGGGTGGAAGCAGCCAAACCGGTCGGAAAACCTGAACTCCCCATCCGGAAAAGCCACCTGCAGTTATATACCAAGCATGACGCTAGTGGTAGGGAATATTTCACTGACCAAGGTGGATGTCAGTCTAGGTGCTGTTCCACCTGTGCCCCTCTCCTAGCTGCCTTGCAGCTTCAACTGGGAAGCCCAGAAAGTCCTTAATTTCCTTAGTAACAGCCAAAATATCAGTGAGTTCTTACATTCTTTTCATACTAAATCCCAAACACTGGAAAGCCACTGGAAGGAAAGAAGTTGGCTTTTCTCAGGCGAAGCATGGGAAACATGGTTGTTATCACATTATTCTTATACTAAATCCAAAATGAGAGACTATGTTAGCTACTTAGAAGGAAAGATTCTAACTGCATGGAAAATTACCTCAGTTTCAACTAAACCAGCACAGGTCCCATTTTCAGAAATTATTTGGGCACAGATTTTACAAAACTGTTTGCTCGCCTTAATAATTTCAAAGACTGGATCATTAGCAACTTGGATGCCTTTGACTTCCAGCAAGTTTTAGCTTTTCTGTGTATATATTAGTTTTGGAGGTGACACCAGACTCCTGAACTTCCATTGGAAGTTAAATTGCAGCAGAGCCATTCCCGTGTCTCTTACAAATGTTAAATAAAAAGCAAAAGTACTAAATGAAAGGGTAACTGATATTGCTTTCAGTGCAGGTCTCAGTCCTGAAAATGAATGGCTACAAGTCAGTTTGCAGGTTTTCGTTTTGAGAGGTTCCTTTTGAACTTGACCCATTGACACCTGGTTAAGCTCACTCTTCAATGTGTAGTTTTACAAGGCAGTGCAGTAAACCAAGTGGAAGAAAATGGCATAGATTAGGTTCTCATCTTTTCTTTGCTTGGTTCACCACAATCACCATTCCCAGTGTTCATCCTACGAGCATTGACTCACACAGCCCTCAGGCCTCCTAAAAATTTTCGGCTGCATTTTACCATTTAAAATAGACCCTATTCTTAATGGGCCTGCAGACTGTCCAAGTTCAGGTGCCTGCAAGCACAGTCTGATCTGTAAATTTTGCTCCAGGCTAAATGATTATTGACCTGTGTAGATATAAACAGTAGGAAATTGCTGGCTTGTTACCTTACTGTTTTTATACTGCACTTTTCCTCATTGTGTAACAGAGAAAAATGCCATAATCTCTTCTATCTATTTATTGGTTCCTCGCAGTCAGTATACGGGGTTACAGAGGAGTCTCAGCCCCAAAGCCCTGTACACATGCCCTCTCAACCTGTACGCAAAACTACAAAAGAGGATTTCCGGAAACAAGTAAGTAGATGGCTGCAGAAAAACTCTTCTGAGAACTGTTATCTGCCAAAAAAAAAAAAACCCAAACCAGAAACATTAAAAAACCCATATAAAGTTATGGAGATATCAGCAAAATCAATTGTATGTGTTACTGCCACCTGTCCTTGATCCACATATGCTTTATGTGAAGTAGTAAGTTTTTAAAGATATATATCTTGATTGAGCAGTACAGTTGTATGATGATATGTGTTATGGGTAGTACTGACATTTGAATCTAGCATTACTTTCTTTGTGGGCCAGTAGACAGATGAATTTCCAGATCACTGAGGATATCTGGAAAGTGGGCAGTGACAAAGGCTGGGGAAGAATCCAGCATACTGGAGCACAGGCTGGGGATGGGCGGTGAGGAAGGGCATCACTTGGTGCATAACTGTTAGACTGCACAGTCAGAGCTTTTAGGGAACTGGGAGAAAAGTTATTTGCACAATCATTCCAAGGAATGACCAGCCAACTAATGCTCAGGAAGCTCTCCCTCAAAATTACTTTTCTGCAACAAGCAGCACTCACTGAAGTGCAGGCAGGGATTGCTAGGTCGGCATTTTAGTAAAGGCAGCTTTAAACATGTTTCTTAGGCAGGCATTTTTAGGGTGGTCTTCTGAACTAAACCTGAACACTAAATTTCTTGAACTTTTTCCATTATAGGAAATGTTGGCTGCAGAGTGCTGTGAAGAACTAGTTCATAGCAGAGTGCCAATGTGCTGTAAAATGGTTATTGGTCTTGTGAGGCCAGTCAGTTAGAGAAATGGAAGAGAAGAGTGTCATAGTAAGGGGATCACATTGCACACTGAGGAGTCTAGGAACCTCAGCCCCAAATGTATGCCTTTCCTACTTTTAATTATGTCTTCTGAAGCTTCCCCTGGGGTTTTGCCATAGGAAATGGAGACTTCTGTTGGAATCAGTTAATAAGCTTCTTCTGATACCTAGGAAAGGGTCCCATTTCCTTCTGAGTTATTTGCAAGCTTTTTAGAAAGAGAAATCAATAGTGTGTTGGGGTATGATCGATTAATGCTGTAAAGCTCCTGGGTTGTTAATGTCCTTGTCATCTCTCTCCTCAGATAACTTTTCTGAACATGCAGATAGAGAGACATTGTTTAAAGATGTCCAAAGTAGCAGAAAGGTGAGTGTCCCCATTTACATGATTTTGCATTCTTTCCTCATCTCCACTTGGGCATCTCCAGAATCATAGAGCGGGCAGGAACGCACAAAGGCTGGTACCCTTTCTGTGCATCAATCCTTTCCCCTCCTTGACCGGCCGTGCTGCCTGTCCACTGACCACTGACACTTCTGCACTCGTTCTTCTGCCACAGAGAAAAAGTAGGTGAAAAATGAAGGTGTACTGTAAAAGCAAAAGAAATATTATTCATAAAATAAAGAAACCTTGCAGTACTTCTGTTTCTCACCCTTTAACAACCCTAGGGTTTACTTAAAAGTCATTCCCTTTTCAGTTTGCAAATACCCTTTTTTCTTTTGTGGGTGAACTCTCGGAGCTCGTCTCTTGTTAGTCCGGCACAGCTCAGGGGCAGGAGCTGTGTTTGCGTCTTGTTGCACGTGGTGTTCATGTCTGTGTTCGTACTGGGGTTGTAAGGCCTGTTTCTGCTCTCACTCAAATATATGAAACCCTATGGGAAGTACTGGAGTTGTACCTGGACTACTCAAGGCAGCGATTTTAGAGATGGATTTCTCATAGAGGCAAATCAAGTCACAATTTGACTTGCAGAATGGTAGAGATCAGCATGTGCTTCAGTAACTTTGCTTTTAGAGCAAAAATGTATTGAACATGAGGGACATGATAAGGGCTCGTGCCTTGAGAAATAAAACAGATTACCCTATGAGAAATGTGCTTTGCAGTGCCTGCACCTGTAATTAGCATGTGTGTACTAAACTGGGCAAATTAAATAGTGAGAGCCCAAAAGTAAGTTCCTAATGTCTTACTAAGTCCATCAATTAAAATGAAAATTTATCCAATTAAAAAGAAAATATTCAGAGGCTCCCTAAAATCCTGCATACCCTATATATTAGCACATTCATATTTATGTTTTGAGCTTTCTGTTTCTTTTTTTATTAAGAGGATTCGTTTGTGCTTTACCAAAACCTGTCCTTTTGTACTGAATTTACTTACAATGCCCTTAATATACTGAGACAGTAATAATTTCCAGGCTGGCGATGTACAAGCAAGCAGGTCTGTTTTGCTTGAATTTTTCTAGGTAGGTATTTATTCAATAAGATAGATTTGGTAAAACTCATTCATTTGTGAACATCAAATTCTGTCCTCATAATACACCTGTTGTTCAACTTCATAAGGAGCTACTGACATACTAAATGTAACTTTGACAATGCCACAAACAACCCTGTTAGTTTTCAGTAAAACTAGACAGAAATTTTTCCCTGTTTATAAGGGCTTTCAGCTTTTTTTTTTTGAATTGGTCCCAAACCAGATAACAAAGTGTTACTATCAAAACCTGTACAAATTTATGACCAGGAGAAAAGTAAATAAAATGAGAACCGTCAAAAAGCTCTTTAAAGCTCTTTTCTCCTGTTTTTAAAGTTTCGTTTTGGAATTTTCACTTTGAAATCATAAAGAATGAAAATCATGGTTTGCGATACTTCATATCTTGTGAAGAAGTGTTTGGTTATGTGATGACTTTGGGTGGCAGCGTTGTCCCAGGGCTTGGTGGGGGGAGTGGTGGGAAGCGCAGTCTGGATGTGGAGCATCAGGGAGCAGGTGGGAGGGAACCAGAGGGGCTTGGCAGGGGTGGGGGCAGCTGAGGAGGAATGAATGTGGGTGACCTGAGTTGAACTATTGCCTGAAATAAAAACTTGTGCAGCCTGAAAACCCAATGCAAAACACGGAATGCACACACCAGGAACAAATCTGCTGCGTAAGGAAGTGCTGCTATTAGCAAGTCACTCTTCAGGCTGGGCCCTGCTTTCAGGACTAGTTTAAGTGACAACATGGCAGATGGGGATGGAGGAGATGCCTTCTTGGCACGCTCCTTTCGACAGCCAAGCCTGACAGTGGCACCACCTGCCATTTTTACAGTGCAGTGCAAAGGCGCTTCCAGACAGGATGAGAGAAGTCACGAAGAGGAAATAAGGCAGGGAGCAGTGAGGGAAACAAGCTGCTGTCTAATCTCTCATAGGAACAGAATATAAATTATTTGAATAGTGATAGACCAATCACATACATCTTCCATTAATGCATGCTATCCCATAGATAGCCCCTGTCATACAGAAGAGGAATGAAAAGGCTCTCAAAATATTATCCCCAACCACTATGAAATAAATGCCCACTATTAAAGACTCGCTTCCCCCTCTTCCTTGTTTCCCTTCCTGGTGCAGATCGGCACCAACTGTGGGAGCAGACAATCCCTCAACCAGTGCAGGCACCTTGGAAATAATTTACTTCTTGTTTCTTCCACGTCCTTTTTCCCCACTTGGGACTTGCACAATGAGAGTTGAGGACTATTGAGCAAAACTATCAATATATTTTACCTACTGTTTTTCCTAACTGTGTCATGCAGTGTTGGTGCAATCGCAATACAGAAATGACTGGGAAAAGCCAGAGCATCTTCCTGCCAGGACCGATCTCAGCTCCCTAGATGAAAATCTGTCAGAAATCTTTGTTATCCTCTCATCTCGTCCAGACACTGTGGAGGCTCAGCTGGGCCCCCTCCTTGCAAGATAGTCAGGCTTTTAAGGCAAACTCTGCATGGTGAACTCTTCCCACCATCTCTTATACCATCATTACAGTGCATCACCTGAAAGGCTAAAAGTCCAGGTTTGCATTTTGACAGAAATGTTTTCCCTTAAGAGAGAAATGCTTTCCCTTGTAGCCTCCTTTAGAAAATGAGACAATTATTGCACTGCTGTCGTTATACTGAATCAGCAAAATGTGCTTAGCAATTCCCCCTTGTTTCATTTAGTTTAGATCTTTCCCTAAAAAAAAGGCATCACCCCTGATGTCTTCTTATTATTTTATTAGGAGCAATCCAGGTTTCACAGCAGATATCGCCTGATTGATCCTTTTTATTGGTGGGGTTTTTTTAACCAACTCTCTCTCATTGGTGTCTCAGGGATTGCTGCTGGTCTCTGAAATTGGACGCTGCTCCCTCCTCCAACCCTTGACCCACAGCAGTCATGAAATGTAATTAATGAAATGAGATGAGACAGCCCTGAGTGCCCTGAGGGGCAGTGGGAACCTGCTGTGGTTACAAAAGTGTATGATTTTAATGCCTCGTGATAAGAGCTAGGACAAACAAAAAGAAATAATTACTGTAGAGCAGGTCAGGGAAACTTTCTGCCTTTTGTGACCCTTTGTTTTACAAGGTCTTTTCATTCTCCTGCCTTTTTGAGGTGTGGAAGACCAGAGGTAAAGTTTAGAATGGACAATCAGAGTGCAAGTAGATTAGTTTTTCAGTATTATGAGACTCAATTAACTTAGTTCATTACTTGGTAGACCTAGGCAAAAAATTAAGAAGTGCCTTAGAGTATTTCCAATATATAGTAGGACAAATTTCTTTTGATTTATTTTATATAAGCTGTCTTTCTTTTGTAAAAATGCTCCGGTAGCCCCAACCCCAGTGGGATTCTTGAATCACTTATGCAAGCAGACACAGTCCTTTTCCCAGGAAGCTCTTTGAATCTCATCCTAGTGAGGATTAGAGGCTATATGTCTTATCTGACTCATCATGAAGCAAACCAGTATAAATTCCAGGTGTTTTTCCAACACACATATAGCTTATAATTACTGTAAACTACTGTTGGAGTATTTTACAATAGTGCCATTAGACTAAATGGAATACCAGTGTAACAAAACAATGATCTGTAGCTTGGAGATTTGATGCTCAGAGCTGTGGTTCTCCAAAGATTTAAGTATATTCTTAGCTACAGCACATGACCCTGTTTAGTTGAGTTACTCATAATGCATAGAGTTAAGTGATGCAAAAGTCTGCAAAAACAAAGAGGACAAGGGGCAATGGCAGCATGCAACAAATGAAAAGGATGGTGCGCATTTCATAGTCATCCCATGGCTCTCTGTGGGAAGTTCCACCATAGCCGTGTAGTTGTTGCCCCATCGGCTTTATTTCTGGACATCTCAACAGAGACAAACTTGAGGAAAATACTGCAGTGAGCTGGTGGGTGTTTGCAGAGAAATCTTGGCATGCACCATCCCTGGGAAAAGGGACTCCTGTGGTTGCTGGGAAACTGACTGATCCCTACCAAAATAAAAAGGAGCACACAAAATACAGAAAAAAAAAAGAAAGGAAAAAAAAACCCCAAACCTGTACCTCTGACTTATGACTGATCATTCAGGCCCTGATTCTTTTTTTCTTTCTTCTTTTTTTTTTTCTCCTTTATATCTGTCAGTTTAATAGCCTACACAGAGCAGTATGTGGAATATGACCCCTTTATAACTCCTGCTGAGCCTTCCAATCCCTGGATCAGTGATGATGCAGCATTGTGGGACATTGAAATGAGGTAAGAATTGGTAGTTTTAAGTAATGTTGGAATCGTCTTGCCGTTCTGTTTGCGTGTTCTTCCCACTGCCCTGTTTGGATAGGAAGTTGTATGTCTGTACATAGCTAAAGTTTAAAGAGGAGCTTATGCTTTATCACTTCTGTGAATTATTCAGACCTTCCGCTTCCATACAACTTGGTGTGTGGTACTCTGTACGTCAGTTAATGGGTGTTCTCTTGCCTGTCAAGGACATGCACAGACTCAGGTCTAAGAGTCCACAGATTTAGGATACTGCAATGAAGTATTTGTTTCAGCACATCTCCTTTGACCCTTGAGAGCCTGCTCTCTGGTGCTCCCCAGCTGCAGGGCTCCAGCCTTGCCCCTGTCCCAGGATCCCAGGAAAGATGCCGCAGGCAGAACAGGATGGGCTATAGGGCAGTGGCCATTCCCACTGCACAGGGGTGGATTTGGCACAGCAGCCAGAGGAGTCTAGCTCACACGTAACGTGTGACACTTGCCAGGTCAGAATGATGATAGATTGACCAAGTGAGTTTGGGCCTCACCTGTTGGTGAACAGACTGACTTGTCTCTGTTATGGTGTCTGATAGAGGAAACGGAGAATGAATTATTGTAGGACCTTCAGTGCTTTGCACCTCAGAGATTTTCTCAAAAAAAAAAAAACAAGCACAGCACTGCAATTTAGATTGTCTTTTGCTCACGTGATGCTGGTGCAAGGGAAATCCAGCCAGCATCTACATCTCTTGCTATTGCAGGCTCTCCACAGCCCTTGTAGTGGGGCTGGAATTGCCCTGTGTGCCTCTGTGCCTAGCAGCTGTCGCAGCAGATTTAAATGAAATCACCATGCCACATATCACCTTCGCTACTCACATCCTGTGGCCAACTACTGCAAGGGCTCAGCAGCTTCTCCTGGTGTTGAGCCTCTGCTGTTGGGCACCAAATCTGAACTGGGAGTTCCCTTTAGCAAATTTTTGAAGAGAGAATGCCCAACCTCATCCTGTCTGTTCTTGAGTAATAATGTAAAGTTTAAGATGCTACCAGGGTAAAAAAGCCAACTCATAGTGAATCGGTGTTCAGGAAAAGGGCATGTTATCTCCCTGTTTGATAAACCGTGGGGTCTGGGATGTGAAAGATGTTTTCACCTGCTTCTCTGGTAGTCACAGAAACCCATTATTTCCCTAATCTCTACCTCTCTTCGCATAATTGCAATATTTTGGATTTCCTTTTTAGCCAGCTTCTGTCATTTTTTCAGTCCTCCCTAGCAGGGCTAGAACCAGATACAGCCGCAGAAAATACTTCTCTGGAGGGACCCCCAACCCACAAGGTGATCCAGGCATCCATTATTTCTGCATCTGTTGAGGTAGCTGCAAATCCCAGAAAAAAATGCCTATGTCCGTGAAGAATATGATTGACTTGATGTCATGGCCTTTGTAGGAATTTAAAATAGATGGTTGGCTTCTGCTGTGATTTCAGAGTCAAGGAGGGTGATTCTCCTGATGATGAAAAAGTTGTGTTGCTGGGAGATGGAAGAACAAACAGCTCTCTATTTCCATTTTATTCTCTATTGTAAGAGAACTCACTGCATCTGCATCTAGTTGCAACTTGCATTAATAATTAAATGATCCCCGAGAGCTGCAGTAGCCCTTGTGTTGCCTGCAAATCTGTTTCCTCAGTTAGGAGAGCAGAGCCCTTGCTCAGGAAAACAAAGAGCCTCTCACTTCTAATGGTGAGGCCACCTGCTGAGTATGGACAGCCCTGTGCCACTGCAGATCGTGTTTCATGGCACTTGGGAAGTGCCATGGAGAGCCTTCCATTTTAGCCAATGCTTTGGCATTTTTGTTCATGCTAGAATGTTGTGCAGCAGCAAGAAGAGCAGCTGCAGATCTCTCGGTTCAGCAGGAAATTTCCCGAGCCAAGCTCGTGCGTAGCTCTGACACACATGGCTCTTGTGTCCCCATGTATGCATAGCTCTGACACACATGGCTCACATGTCCCAATGTGTGCACAGCTCTGCACAAGTGTGGCTCTCGTGTCCCCGCGCCCAGGCTGGCTTACATGTAGGATGATGTCTGCACCCGTGTCCACAGCACTGCTGGCTCTTGAGTGAGCACAGGAGGAGCCATCCTGAGTGCTCCCCGCTTCGAGGGAGGATATGCCCATCGATTTTGTTTAGTCTTTACACCAAGAGGAAATCAAAGCAGGCATTTTATTTACCCCTTTGGCTTATTTGTCTTCAGCACAGATCGCCACTGTCCCCTAAGGCTCTAGGATTAGGGATCACGGTGGACATGACGAGACGTAGTTTAATAGATATGTACTGTTAACAATGGCTCTACTGTCACAAATGTGAGCAGCTGAGCTGTATTTTAATGATTGTCTCGTAGTATGACGCCATCACACCAGAAGCTTTCAAACATTTGTGAGCCCAGATTACGCTCTGATGCGGACTGTCTTGTAGGATCCTCGTTGTGATTCCCAAGCACTGCCTCTCCCCATAGGCATCTCTGCAACGTCTGGCAATTCAAACAACAGCGTATGGAAGTGCAGTTGTATTAAGAAACAATTTAGCAGAAAAGTTGTTAGTGATTTTGGGTGCCTCTGCATCTCAGTGTCCCAGCTGAGACACAAAATAAGAGTCTGATTAACATGGAGGGGAAGAGGAGACGCTTTTTAGTCTTCCAAGACTTAGGCATTGGAAAATCAGAGGCATTGAACAATAAAAGGCCACGAACCAGTAATCATTTTTAGAAATCTTGTCTGCACTGCTTCATAGTGAAACTGCTTTTTTAATGCAAATGTGAAAATCTGAAGCCAATTCCAAGTGACCAGCCAGCACGGTGTGGGACACAAAGAGATGCTCTGGAGCTCACCAGTGGCCCAGGGAACACTGTTGGCGAATTTCTGCCTTGACATACAAGCAATTCCCAAGGTACATTTGAGGAGACATATAAGAAGTGCATAATGAATAATCATTCAAGTATGGTTTGTTGTTCTTTACATGAAACCACCAGAAATAACTCTGAAAATCATATCGTTCACTGTCTCTCTTATTTCCCTGTGTATGTAGCATCCAGGTAGTATGCTGGCTTTAAAGATGACCCTGGTCTTTGTAGCTTATTTTTGTATGCTATTTGCTAACTTGTATTTTTGCAAAATCTCGAGGAAAAAAACACCATCTCCTCATCTGATAATCTTCCTCCCTTTGCTGCTTAGCAGAAACAGTGGCAGCTGCTCAGACAGCAGGCAGAAATGCACATTCCATCTGTTTGTTTCCCTTTCTGTCTCCAAACAGCAAAGAACCTAGTCAGCAGCGTGTGAAAAGATGGGGTTTCTCCATGGATGAGGTGCTGAAGGACCCAGTAGGACGAGACCAGTTCCTTCGTTTCCTGGAGTCAGAATTCAGCTCAGAAAACCTCAGGTGATTCTTTTTTTTTACTTGAACTAAATGAGTGGGGCTAATCCCGTTCTCTTGCACAGGTGAAATGCAGTGGTTGGTCTGCCTTGAACTGCTAAAAACATCCATTTGAATAAAGTTGAGAATGGCAGAATTTGGCTCATAGCACTGCTATGAATATTGGTACTAGAACTATGTAAGTAATCTCAGAACAGTGTTTAGCAAAACCAGTCTTGTCAGGTATCATATGCAAGGGTTTGCCAAGTTGTAATAATGTGATGAGACACAGTGTATGGCTATTAAGCCCCCTAACAATATATAGGATTTACATGTGTATTTGTGGCAGAGGTCATGTGAGGGGAACAGTACGGTGATCACATGTCTAAAAACTGTTGCAGTACTGGCACTCACCAAATTGGGTTTGCAACAACTGCTTTTAATTGTGATACCTCCTAACTATTTGAGAGCTTGGCTCTTAACTTAATAGCACTATCTCTGTGTAGGGATTCTGAGTACCTGGATTTTTATGTTGTGGAGAAGACAAAACTTCTATTGTGAAGCATTATGTAGACACACACCTGATCCTACATCAGACTGAGAGTCTATTGTGCACAATTCTGTTATTTCAACTACAGCAGGAATAGGCAGCAGTAATAAGTTGCCATTTTTTGGTGAACCAAAACTAGATGAAGACAAAATCTTTCCTAGAAGATCCAGCCCTTCTGGCCTTCTCTGTAACACTGTTCTAAACCTAATCTCTAGGCCTAGCACATTGCTCCAAGGTCCGGTCCCATTGCAGAATCGATGACAAGACATTGGAAGTGCCAACAGCATGCTTCGTTCTGGGGTAGCAGTCCTTCAAAGAGTATGTGTGTCTCTTCAGCTCTTCCAGCTGCAAAACTAAGTGCTAAAGTTAACACCCTATGATTCGTTAGTCATCCCTACATACCCCAGAACTAATGTATTAAGCCATTTTCCCTTATTGATACCAAGTATCTTCTCACACTGACAGAAAAAGAGAGGTCTGGATAGATAGCCCCCACAGACCCTAAACTAAACCCACAGCCCCACCTACATAGCAAGAGTCTGAGTCCTCTCCTTGTCCTAGGATTAATCATGATATAGCCACAGGTTTTATCATCCTTGTCTTTAATCTTAACTCTAAGTCTAACCCTAACCCTGAAGTTCATTTCAGGGAAAGCAGCTCTCCTGCTGTGAACAGGGTGAGGTCCTTGGAAGAGCTAGTGTGGTGTTGTATCCTGCAGATGCAGCCAAACCAGAACAGGTCCTGTAACCGCAGAAGCAAATATACTACAGTGAGCGCTGATAAATTGGGGTTCCCAGGATTACACTTGAAACAGGGTTGGGACGAACACTGGAATTAGCATTCAGGTTTGCAGACATTTAAATGCTATCTTCATTGCTTAGTGCTGCAAAGTCCAAAGGAAACAGGAAAGGGCTCGTGCCAGCTGGAGAGGCAGCCTGAACAGGTAGAGCTTGATATTCAGTGGTTGAGGCTGTGGTTCAGACTCTCACCTGCACGTGACAAACAGCCAGATTTACTGCCACATTCACCCATTTGTGCAGAGGCAGAAAGGTGGTGGTTGGCAGCAGGGCAGGCTGCAATGGCCAGCCTGGGCTGAAGGCGAGGGTTTGAGTTGGTGTCGGGGTGCCAGTCTGTGCTCTTGTACTCTTGTGTGTGAGATCCTTAACCTTGCCCCTTAACTGAGGTACGGCAGGTCAGAGGTGCTCCACGAATATCTGCAACTGCTCCTTCCCCTTGTTAGTCCTGGAGACACAGAAGAATCTATCGGTAATGTAATTTGACTGCCCTAGGTATGACGGTAACCAGTAAAATCCACTTTTTTTAAGAAGTCTGAATTACACTGCAGAGGCTTCGTTGTCATGCTCCGGTGCTGTCTCAGCACATGGATGGGCACAGGGACCAGTTCACCTGCTTGCTTTTGGGAGCAGCCCTATTCCAATAGGCCTGGTGATTGTTGACAGAATCAGCCAGAGAGCTCACAGTGTCACTGGCAGATCCCTGCCTGCTGCTGGGATGAGGAAATCTGCTGTCAGCTGCACATGCAGTCTGTCAGGTTTTGTGCCTTTGCTGGCAGTGAGCAGGTTTGATGATGTTCTTGGCTTATGCCAGCAAAGAACCTGATTGCACAACCTTTAAGTTTGTTTTGTTAATTTTTTTTACTTAGAAAATCAAATACACTAGTAAAGCAGGTGGAGAACTGCCATGTTAGTGCAGTCCGCTAGCCGGTGAGATCTGAAAGGGAAATTCCCCAGAAAGTGACTTTAAACGACATTGGAACTGACCATTGTATTTGTCAGATTTGCTTGGGGAGAAATACAGAAAGCATGCCAGCAGCAAAACAGTGAAAAATCAATGCACTTTTATGTTTGTTATTTTTAAAAACCTGAAAGTTAACTTGTAAGATAAACAAGAGAGTGTTACTAAATCGCATAAATGAGCTTGAAATTTTATTTCTGAACAGGTATTGAGCTTGTATATGCTTACTGCACTTATGTACACTAAGTACAGCAATTAAATTGTAGTGATGAAGTGCAAAATTAATATGCTGTATTGAAGTACTCCTCAAATGGGTTTTCTGAAATATGTCTGGGGTTGTGCTAATGAAATCCAGCAGATTTTATGACTAGCAAGTGTCCCCCACGTTCATGCTACTCAAAAAAAATGGAGAAAGTTTAATTACATGAAGGCAAGCATGTACCTGCCTCGGTCAGTCAGAGCGGCTCCTCCTGCTGATGTGCGTTCTCTTTGGTTTTGAGATGGCTTGTGGTGAAGGGAGGCTGCAAGTCAGTGGGCTGGGATGGAGAGGTTAAATCCCACATCCTTTTTAGAAGATACTGGTTTCATTATCAGTTAATATGGGAACATTGCTATCATTCCTATGGTATCATTATAATGGTGTTGGCTTATGCGGTAACATTATTAACTAATACTGGATCAATATTAGCAAGCTTGCTTAAAGCTTTAAATAACAACAGGATGTAAAGGCAGAAATATTAATGAAGAAAACCAGAATAGGATGGATTGTTGGCAATGGCGCTAGACAGCAGAAGTGGCTCTCTGGGATTCAGGTGGGGCAGAGCAAGCTCCTGAATTCTCATTAGGAATGTGTGGCAGAAAGGAAAGTAACTACTGGGTGCTTAAACATGCAAGCAAAATTTAAATTACACCCAGCTGCAAGGCTGGAATCTGCCTCACCTAAGGTGGCACGTTGGTAGCACATGCTTTCTTCTGTATCATCCAGGCTCCCTTTAGAGTGAGAGAATAGAAGCTGAAGAGGACTCAGTGAACCACCCAGTAAGGATTTGTTTCAGCTTTAAGTGGAAACAGAACTAAAAGCACCTAAATTACACTGCAAAGTGCCTGTCTCTCTCTGCCCTCTATAAGCCTGGAGAGACTGATTCAAATGACAGTGTCTGCACAGTAGACATCTACAGTTAAGTGAGATGCATCCCACCCAAACCTTGAGAATCTGTAGGGAACTTTATGAGGGCACAACATCTAGCACCTTGCTAGAAAAATGACATTTGCAGTTATCTTTCAAGAACTCTCCTCCCAGTAACTATCCAGAGATCTGGGAACTGTTGCAGTGGGGATGTATTCTCTTCTGGGAATGTCAGTAGGATCTTCATTAACACTGGCAGGCGTCCTGCAGGCCCTGTGTTGTCCTCAAGGCAGATATGAGAAAGGGACTGCTGGAAAACCTAGGAATTCCTGGTAGTGCTAGATAAGATTTCATGAAGTGTGCACTTGAGGATACCTTGAAATGAATGTAATTCAGTGGTATAGCAAGGGGACCAAATTCTGCTCTTATACCCAATGGTGCAGGTCCCAAATCACAGGGCTGATTGTGGTTGGGTATTTCCGTATCTTCCTAGCTGAGAAAAATTGGTCCCGGTGGGGTCTCGAGTGAGGCACTGCCAGAGATAACAGCAGACTAGACTCAGTGACCTCTTGGGTCTTCTTCCAGCTGTGTTTCTGTGTTCTAATAAACTTGCAGGATCATGTCCACCAGTCTCCTGGGCTCGTCTGAGCCCTGTATCTTATTTATTTACTGACTGTCCATTATTTATGTGAAAGCAGGAAAGCCAGTCGGGTATTTTTCTGTCTGTTTCTTTGTTAACTCTTTTTCTTGCTCTATTTTTCCTCTATGTTGCTATCTTTCATCTACAATTTGTTTTGACTGTTGATTTTTCAAGTACCCAAAATACAAGAGACAAAATGCCACGCTTCAATTAAAAAAAAAAAAAAAGGGCCAACAGAGAGTTGTTATACATTTTTTATGACTTGGAAATCTCCTGAGACATCTCGAGATTGCTGAGATGTTCATCTAACCGGTGGATTGATATTTTTTTTTTCCCCAACTTCAAAGAGTGTCAACTGGAAAGAGAAACAACCGGAATTTTACCCAAAGGGAGACTGCACACTTGTTTATAGACCTAAATAGGGAACACATGATGCTTTGTAGGAATGCACTGTGCAGCTTGCAGTGCATGCATGCAGGCGTTCTGTGTGGTATTGTGAACATATGCTGAAAATCGAGTTATCTAAAGAAGGATTTTGCCTGCATAAAGTGTTTAGATCCTACATGATCCCAATGGCTGAAACTTGTTGACTTTTTTATTTTTGTTTTCACCAGGAAGTGAAAAGTTCAGGCGTCGAGGAGAGCGGATGTATTAGATATATTAAGTAAAACCCACCGAAGCGCCTTGATTTTAACGAACAAGCTTTTAGACGGCAAGTCCCGCACCCGGCGCACTGCCTGGGGGTCCCCCCGGGGCCGGCCCCCTCCTGGCCAGCAGGGGGCACCGCAGCCCCGCGCCTCGCCTGGCCCGGCGCGGTGGCGGCGGCGGCGGCGGCGTCTCGTCCGTGCCCGCTGCCGCCCCAGCGAACCGGCAGCCTGCGCCCTGCCCGCCGCTGCCGGCCCGGAGCGCACCGGGTGCTGCCGAGCTGCAGAGAGGCGTTTTCTGCGCCAAAAAACCCCTGCAGGGCAGCAGAAAAGGGGGGCTCGCAGTTTGAATGTGGGGAGCGCGGCTTGGGAGAGGAGGAAGGCCGGGGAGGAGGCGGGCAGCTGGGCAGCGGGAAGCTTGTCCCCGCTTGCCCCGGCACTGAGGTGTCCTGGGGAATGCTGCGCTAGCGAGGGAACAGCGCTCTGCCATCCTCTTCGCCTCACACATTGCTGCTGGCCGCAGCCACACCAAGCTCACCGTACCGAGGATCTGCCTTTTAAGAGGCCCAAAACTGTAAACATTTCTCCTGTCTGAACTGCAGGTTCATTTATACCTATTACCTTCACTAATTTCCCCTCCAAACGATGAGGTTAAAATGATATTTTTTCCTCTTTGTGAAAGGAAGCGAGAACAAGATTGTGAATGGGGAGAGATGTGAGACGGGAGGCACTTACCTGGAGCTGCTCAGGCAAGAAGAGAGGAGTGTGCTCCTATTTCAAACTCAGATGGTCACTCAGTGATTTCACTGTAAAGCCAGGGGTATCATGTCCTCTCCCAAGACGGGCATACAACACTGTCCTTATGTTGCCAGTCTCTTCTCAGTCTCTGCACTCATGCCTATTTTGCCTCTTGATCAGGTTTTAAAATTCATTTTTGTTTTGCAACACACCTCTAAGCAACCCCCTGTACTTCCCTGGCAGTCTTTCCACCGAGAGAGGCATCTGCAAACAGCAGCCCACAGTGACTGACCACCCCACAGTGACCAAGCACCTCCAGGGTGCCCTGCGGGGAGGCAGAGCAGGCACACTGAGGCCCAGGAGCTTTGTGCCTTGAGGGGACTGTGTAGGATAAAGCACCTTTATGGGATATCTCCTGCAAGTGACAGCAGCTTAATTACATGCTGAATGAGGCTGGAATGGTTTATGCCTCTGACAGCAGTTTAGGACACCATATTATCAGCTTTCTCCAGATCGTACATGCTGTTTTAAAAAGGGCAAAGAACCTGTGATCGATGCTGCTGTTCCCTTGGCGCAGACAGTCCCTGTGCCAGTCCTGCTCTGTGGAGGGGACACATGAGGACATCTCCCTCCTCCCCTGCCCTGTGCAAGAGGTGTCTACTGGAGATCTGCCTCTCAGAGGGAGGAAGGATGCAAAGTGGGATCTTCTCCTGGCTCCTTGTGAGTGTGGGGCTGGGCATGCACTTCAGAAATTGTTGGACTGACTCAGGGAGCGCATTTGCACTCTATAGTTAAGCAAAAATTCCAGCACAACCAGCGTGTGCCTGCTCTTACCCTGGGCAGAAATACCTGTGTCTCTCTTGTAAATGATGTATATATTGCATAGGAAGCCCTGCTTGTGCATTGGCTTCAGGATGATTCCTTGTGGCAGAGAATTTGCCTTGGAGTTGAGTCTGTGGGGCCAGATGCCCCTCTTTGATGTTCCTCCATTTTCTGATATCAGCTATAGTGAATAGCTTTGAAATTTTTACCAAGACAAAACTCCCCTTTGCCTTGAAGAGGACATCCAGCCTTGGGCATGAATTCACAATTGCTTGCAGAAAAAAGAGCTTGTTCTTGTTAGTGTCAGGTTGGTCTGGTTGGTTGGTTTTCAGATTGAGCCAAATGGTTATTAAAATGGATGGTGCTCCTGTTCAGGCAAGCTGTCACTTCACTGTGCGCCCGGTTCTCTCACGAGCGTACTTTCCCAGCCCGCCTCCCCGGCTCCAAGGGCAGAAGATAAGCCAGCAGAAAATGTTCTCTCTAGCCATGTGTTTGTTTGAAGTGTCCCAGCTACTCTGGAATGATTAGCATCTTTTCTCTTTATGCATTTTCTGCATTCTCATGTTCCCATCCCATCTGAAATTGAATGATAAAATAATTTTGCAGCAAGGAAAGCCACATATGGCATCAGATTGTTGCACTGTGAGTACCACCCTTTACTCTCTGCATGCATGTGATAAGTGGGAGTGTCACTTATGGCTCACATAACAAGGCAGAACATCAGGCACACTTAACATCTTGAAGATGGAAAAGGGCCAAGCATGCACACCCCTTTGCCAACCCCAAATACTGTATTTTGGTCTAGAAAACAGAATGCCACTGTGTGAGGGCCACCAGTAGGGGAGTCTGCAAGTACCGGTGTAGTGTCTGAGTGTACCCCACTCTGATTTACTGACAGCCTGCCAGGGAGCAGGGAAAAACATATGAAGGAATACGATCATGTGGATTGTGCGAGTCAGGGCTACGGCATTAGTGTCTGTGCATGCAGCAGCCCTGCAGATGCCGGAGCAGCGCTGCAAGGGGCAGGCAGTCACTGCCTGTTACTGGTGGGGTCGGGCAGTGCATCCTGCCTACGTGGTGGTCCCAGCCCTCATCCCAGTGGTGAAGCCTCCTGCTATCTCTCATGGGCTTCATGGGTGGATTAAGCATGTTATTTGGGTGAGGGCCAGTGGCAACAAGGGAGAACACAAGATGGGGCTGATGTGGCAGCAGGGAAACAAGAGATAAAACCTGTACCTGCAAACACAGCCTGATTGCTGGAGTCATGGGTGCAAGGATCATCCTCAGCCCACACGCCTGCCTGGCTGGGCAGGAGCAGGGAACAGGCAAGGAGGATTTAGGCTGGCCTTGCACACAGTGTGAATGTCTTTTTTTCCCAATTGGCCATTTCCCTCTATTGCAGGCAGAGCACCAGGCTAAACGAGTTAGTGGACTCATTCGATTATGATAACCCCAGTATTCCTGGGGTGATTAGGTACTTCCTGGAGTGAGTAAGGAAGCGACGGTCAAAAACAGCACAGGAGTCGCCAGGCTGCTGGCTCCTCCACCCACCAATGGGATTTTAGTTTGGGAGAGTCTGTATTTTCTGCCTTCCACCATGGGGAAACATTTGCCTTAGTGGCACAAGGCTGGTGCCACTGAATCATTTGTGGTGGGAAATCAGGCTTTCTGTGAAATTTCAGCTGGTTTATTTAGTGGTCTCCCATGATGACAAAGGTGGGACACAGAATTTTCTAAGTTGTGTAGCTCTTTCAGGTGCCCTGAACAAGCAGTGACCCGGACAAACCCTGTCCTCACTGCATGGTCTGCTGAGCAGAGATGAGTGTGTGAGAGTGGTCGTCATCTTCCCTGGGGCCTTGGGCTCCTCTGCCATAGGGTCAGAAAGAGCTGGTTATTGCAGGTGGCTGGAAATGTCCCTTCTGTACCTGTTTATCCTGAAGCCTTTGGCACTCCCTGCAGAGCACTGCTGTACCCATTCAGGTGGGCTGCAGGACCTGGGTACCCAGGGCAGAGACCTTGGGGGATATCTTCTTGCTAGAAGGTGGAACTGACCAAAAGATGACCAAAACAAAAGGCTACCAGGGGCCATGCATCGTTTGAGTTAATAACCTGAAAGAGCATATTTCTGTCAACAATAAATAAAATCATAAACACCAAAAAAATACCTCTTTTATTTTTTTTCAGAGTAAAAGACAATGCATGTCACTCTTGCAAAAATATTCCATTTCCTTTGATCTCACAGATCCAATTGTGGATTATGCCCTTAGCCATCAAAGAGGTTATCTTCTCAATGTTTGTGCACTTATTTTAGTCCATAATGTGGTCCAGTCAAGAACATATCCCTGTAAAACTGGACTATGGCCATGACAAGACTAATCTCTTCCCATGGCATCCATCTGAATGCTTGTCAGTTTACTAGTGGGGAAAAAAAAAAAAATCTAATTGCCATTGCTACAACTTCACCCTGGAAATGATAGGAGTGTTTTGTTCTGCATTGTTTTGCATCCCCTCAGGATGACCACATTGGAGCAGGGCTGTGAGGGGCAGAGCCTGTGCCCTTCCTCCGGCTACACAGCTCTGGGGGTTCCTGTTTGCCTGCCTGGTGTCACGCTATGCAGGGGTGGTTTGAATAAGAACTTTTTAAAGTCGCTGTTCTGATCTTAGCCACAGTGTAAGGGTTTGGTGTAAAGTGTATCACACCTTCCCCTGAAATCATGCTAAATGGAGAGTCTTCTGTGAATTCAGCTAGTTTCGGGGTTAGGCTCTACGTCTGTGCTTTGTGACTCTTCCCAGGCTTACCCACAAAGTCTTATCTAGATTTCTCTCTTTTTCTCTTTTATCCCCAACCAACAGGTTTTGGCTGGCTGTCCAAGATCTCAAGAAACAACCTCTACAGGATGTAACCACCAGAGTGGAGGAAATCTGGCAAGAGTTTCTAGCTCCTGGGGCCCAAAGTGCTATCAACCTGGATTCCCACAGCTACGAGAAAACAAGCCAAAATGTCAAAGACCCAGGGAGATACACATATGAAGATGCACAGGTTTGTTTTTGATTTTGTGGAACTACTGCTAATAAAACTCTCAGTTTTACTGTGATATTCCACTATCACATTGTCACTGCTCACTTGTTAGAAAAAGGAGAGGCACAGTGGGAAGTGACTTTGAGGATATCTCTTCAAGCTGGGTAAATGATATTTTCTTTGAATCTGTCAGTTATAACAGGCTAATGCTCCTCTGGGAACAAATGTTCTAAAATTTACAAGTCTGCAAGGCGCAGTGAGCTGGAGCCATGTCTCAGAGAAAGAAAAGATGAAAGAGTGCTATAAAGTTCAGTTTGGTTCTCTGTACTCCCTGTCACCAAAGTCTGTCATATTTACAGAATGCCTGATATCATATCAAAATACTGGTTAATACACTTTTTTAATCATTTATTTATTTATAGCTAATTATATCCACCCCTGCCAAACCTCAAATGCAGCAGCTCCCTCCAACACAGCTAGAAACTTGTCCACCAGACAATACCTTAGAATAATGATAGGACAGCAGGCAATGCAGTGGGCTTAATCCTTCCCTCCTAAGGGCCACCAATTTATCAGGGAAATTTTACAGATAAAGTGTACACAGAAAATGCCTTCAGGAAAACAGATAATTTGAGAAAAACTGCTACAAGGAAGGATAAAGCTGCATGACCTTCTGAAAAAAAAATGAAAATGTCATTTTATAAAGACTAAAAAAGAAAAAGAAAAAAATGGATCATTTGGCAAATATTACCAGGGACACAATTAAAATACATTATCCTCGTAATCAATTTTATCAAAAGCATGTAGCAAAACCAACTTGTTCTTTATATTGGCATTCAAAGGCAGTTCTTCAAAATACTCTACTAACAAAATATTTCCATCTCAGGGGAGATGTTGTGGACCACTTATACAAGGTTAGGCAATGAATTTTTCAAACCAGCATCAAAAACTCTATTTTCCTGAATGCAGTCTTGCTCCTTGGGGCCAGCATAGACAGAATGTACGCAAAGTTTCAGGGTAATCCCTTGTGAATATCAGGCAACTTAAACGTTCTTTTTAGAGCTGAGAAAAACAGGAATATGAAGACATCCTGGCTAAGTCATATTTTTTGCTTTGCAGTTATAGTGAACAAGTTCTTCTGCAAATTTGCATTACCTGAAAAAGATGATGATGGCAAATGCAGGCTAAAGCAGATAGGTGAATAATGAGGGAATTGATAAATAGAAGTACTGAGAAAAAGATGGATGTTTAGACAATGAGTGTTTAATCAGAAGAAGACACAGGATTTCGGCTTGAACTGATCAGTTCGCAATGTAATTGTCATTCAAGGGGGTGCTGATGAAATCAAGCTGGAGCTCTTGGAGTAAGACTGCAATTTTAGCTCCTCAGGTTAATTTTATTCAGGGGATTTTTATGCTGAAGGATGTCCTCAACTAATCTCTTTTGGTTCACAGAAACAGGAGGTGAAGGTAGACCTTGAGGCCCAGCTGTGGTCCTCTTGGAGACTAGGTCTGCGCCAGAGGAGGACAGAGCAATGTGGAAGGTGTACCGAGCTACCTTCATGTGCAGTGGAATTCTAGTAGCTCTCCAAAGCCCAAACAAGCTGTTTCTGACTGCTTGAACAGATAGCTAAGAAGGCTGTCTAACAGAAGCAGGAGGAAACAGAACGGTACTGATGGGCATAGTGCCCTGGTGTGCGTGGTGCAGTGGTGGCTTTCACTGACTCCTCCTGCAGAGGGGACATTTTATTTGCATATTCACTTCACAGGAACGCATGTAGGTCCCCCCCAACATGCTCTGAATCTCCCAGGTACTGTCCTGGTGTCTCCCCCAGGTCAGCCTTGCCTCCTTGGGGGCTCTGCTGTCCATGTATCTGTGGCAGGTTATAGCCTGGCTGCCTTATCTCAGTACACTGGCACCAGGAGCCTGTGAGAGTTCTCACACATCCCACATTCCTAAGGGACTCAACTCAACACAATCAGTCAAAACAGCCCACTGTGGGAGGGAAAATACAAGTGTTGTCCTGTCCTGGGTAGCTTTAGCACAAAGAGGAAAACAACTGAGATGTCCTTGTGAATAAAAAACAAGAAAAAATGTAGTTTACTGAACAGCACATTCTTTGAATGCCCGTGGCTCTGAGACACCAAGACTAAAAGGAAAGAAAAGGGTTGGCTGAACTGATAAAATTAAATTGCTGCTCCGGCAGTGGAAAAATAGGAGAAGGTGATGCGACACTCCAGTACTTCAGCTGACCTGGGAGACCTGCAAAATGCTAATTCTGTATAAAAAGTGTTGGAAATGAACACATTGTGGTACTTGGGAAGGGGAAGGCATAGCAGCACACAGTGTACTTCAGGCTAGTGAGTGCCTTGTGACTGTAAGTTCAAAGCAAAGCATCATCTGTTATCAGGTGCTTTAACAGTCTCCATGGATGTGCTGCTTTGCACAGCCTTAGCTCCTGGCCCCAGAGAGCTCTCCCAGATGCTGCACAACCACTGGTAAGACAACTGGCCTAGAAGAAAACAGGGAGGAAAAGGGGTTTCTGACAAACATGCCTCTCACTTAAGACCTTTTCATCCCAAGGCCACTCGTGATCCGAAGGCAAATGTTCCTCTGTTTAAGAAAAGGGACACTGAAAATCTCAGTTCCAGACGTCCTCAAGGGGCTCCTAATCCAAACCTGAAACTGGTGGGCATTTAGTGTTTTGAACAGAGTTCTCTCTAAGATGGGTTCCAGTATTGCAGAAGTGTTTTGCCACCTCCCTATCTCAGCTTGAGATATTTGCCTTGTTGTGAGTCCCTTGCTGCTGCTATGCTTTGCAGTCCCATGATGCTCCACTTGCACAGAGCCGCCTTCTCTTGCTGCAACTCCCGCCTGTGCCCTCACCCTCCCGTGCCCCGTTCAGGCTGTGCCAGCTCACCCCTACCCTGAGCAGAGCATGCTGTGCCGGCTGAGCCTGCACCAACCTCCCCATCCCGTGTGCTGGCATCCTCCCATCCCTGAGCAGCACAGCCCCTGCTCCTGGCTCTGTCCTGACCGTCAGCTTTGCCAGCTATCTTGATCTGCAGCACCTTTTGTCATTTTAGTGCTGGGCCCCTCCAGAGGCGAGCTTGCCAATTTAGCTGATTATTTTCTGCTCTTAAACAACTGTCCACTGAGCAAAATATTATGATTATCAAACCATTTTCACTGGGGAGTAAAGCAGCTTTTAATACAAGGGGCACTGCTGGGAAAGGTCAGTTCAATTAAACAGTGAACTACTGAGCAGGATGTAAGCTCCCACAGGAGTTATCAGCATCATTGGACAACCAATGTGGGGCCCTGCAATATGAAGCAGGCACAGCCAGCTCTGGAAAGCAAATAAGTTTGGGTCCATCTAAGTGGCCTCTTTTGGCTAATGAAGCTGCTGACAACCAAAGTAATTCATCTTTAACATGGGAACCCAGGGCTGTGAGTGTGACAATTATGACTTATCTGTACAACGCATTATTAGTTTTCAAATATTTTTTCTTCCCACCTTCAAGCATCTCCTTGCCTCCCCTGAAATGTCTTTGTGCCTTCAGCAAGTCTTTAATCCCTGCCTCCGTCCCTTGGCATTGGGAACTGGTATCACAAGAATGTGATAGTAATGTTTGCTTGCAAGGGCATTTACTGTTAGGCTTCAGAGCCAGGTATACTAAACTAAGGTAAGACACATAGTTGTCTTTGGAATTACATTCCTGTTTGCTTTATTTATTTTTATTCTTTTATAAATAAAACTATTTTAGATTGACATTCCTTTACCTGAACTAATCAGCTATTGTTTCTGTGAAGATGATTCAGGGAAATTCGTTTCTAATCCCAGCTCAGATAGGGATTTCAACTGTGCTGTGCAGATCCTTGGCTAATTCCAGAGCAGATTTAGACCATAATGCTAAACTCCAGGCTACTCAAGCCAGAAATGTACCTGGCCCAGATTTGGGCACAATTCATGCTCTCAGCTGCCCTGAGTTTTTGTTCTGGACTGTGATAGAGATACGAGCTCTTGCAGGATTCATCAGTGATCAGTCCTCAGTTTGCATTCTGGTCCCGTCAGGAAGCTGGGAGCATTGACAGAACTTGACAGAATCCCGTTGAATTCAAAAACAAACTCCAAGTGTGAGTAAGGATCTCTTGGTAGTGGAATGTCATTTTCTACCAAGAAAGGAAAATAAGGGGTGACCTTTCTTCCACTGACTTTGTCTTTTCAAGCATACACAGGATGTGAAAACAAGCATATAGAGCAATGTATGCCTGGTGTCTATTCAGTGGGCATACAGAACTCATTTTGTAGGTCTTGAGCAAAATCACAGCATGCAAGGAAAACGTGAAAATAATAATTCGTCACGCATCTCTATCACCTTTCATGTAAGAACTTGAAGAAACATTATCCCTGTTTTCTTAGTGTTTCACCTAGGCACCCCAGTTACATGCCTGCATGTAAAGGATGGTGACTAGGGATGGAGAATCGAGGTAAGAGCAAAGCGGCTCTGGTGGGCAGTGCATGGGCAGGCCCAGGCGCTCTGCCTTGAAGTGGGGCTCAAGTGCACCTGAGCCAGAGCTCCTCAGGGACCTGGTGCTTGCGATACAAGAAATTGCAAGCATTAAGATTGAGCATCCCTACATATACATGGATGGTGCCCAGGACTCCTGGAGGCTTTTGACAGCCTGGTCGTTCCTGTGGAGGTTAGGGACTGTGCAAGGACTTGACCTTTATTCTCCTGCTTTGGCTGTGATTCTGTGGGACTGAAGGAGAAAATCCTTCCTTGTGCTGCACTCCGGTTGTCTTCCCAGTATGTGGGTTACGCTGACTGTAGAAACAGCCTTCACAAGAAGCCTCACCGGTACTGCGCGTTTGTTACACACACAAACAAAAATGCAAGCTCCTTCATTTTCACAGAATGACCTAAAACCAACCAATCTAAAACCGAGAGCTCCACAAATACACCCAGAAGAGCCATTAGGTGTCTGGAGCAAAAACAGGAAAGTGATGGTGGAGTCTTGTGCTGGTGTGCCTGATGCTGCACAGAGCAGGAAACAAAAGGCTTGAGGCAGAGGTCTACATAGGGGCAGATATTCACTGTTATTACTTTCCCAGGATTTTTTTTGAAATGTACATCTGCACCACACATCAGAAACTACTGATTTTATCCTTTACCCTCCATTTTAATTTGTGGTCTAGTGGTCATGTCATATGAAAAAAACCTAACATCCAACCTTTGTCTTGCTGTTGCCTTTCTGCCTCTGAAGGTGTCAGGAATTAATCAACTGTCTAAGCTAACCTGCCTCTG
Organism: Nesoenas mayeri; assembly: GCF_963082525.1. Lineage (NCBI taxonomy): Eukaryota > Metazoa > Chordata > Aves > Columbiformes > Columbidae > Nesoenas > Nesoenas mayeri. The sequence goes on from NC_137548.1 coordinate 38,902,719, forward strand.
ATACACACAGGCAGGAAAAGGGCTAGGAAAAGTCACAAGTGAACTCTCTCTGTACACATGCAGTGACAGAAGACAGCAGATCTCTCCAAATGAAAGATCATGAGAACGGTGTGACAAGAACAGTCGGCGTATTCCCACAGGACAATAGTCTGCCTGTGATTCAGTGTGTTGATCCTGCCAAGCTGGCTGAAACCATGTGCATGAGCAATAACAGTGCCTCATGTGCCAGACATTTCCTAACTCCAAAAAATACCTTTAAATTGGTTACATGGGGAAGTGTCTAGTTTGCTTAAAAATTGAGTTCAGCACTCAGACTCTGGGACTCCAGTCTCAATAGTGTGCACTGTGCTTCCTGAATGGAAGGAACAACTGTATGTCAAATCCAGAGCAAGAGCATTTTCTCTTTGTATGGAAGTCAGGAAGGAGCTGATGCTGTTCTGTTTCTCCCAAACAGGGAGTGAAAGTGCTTGCACTTGCATCCCTTTCTACCTGAGAAGCCAGGACTCCACTGCTTGTGGATAATGAGTGAATGTTCTTATGGATGACTCAGTTCCACCTCTGCCAAACCCACATCCTGCAGGAACATTACAGGCTAATTTTTTTAAGGGTGTGTTATCTCTTGAAGTGTTCACCCTTCTAATTAAAAAAAAATAAAATTTTTAAAAAAATAATATATATATATATCCCTGTGGAGATTTATCAACAATGCATTTCACATCTCCCTTTCTCAGACCAGGGCAGGTATGAATGTCATGTGCAGTCTGGATGGGGTTCATCGGCAAACAGATGCAAGATTTTGATATGCATTTGTAGCATGGACTCCAAAAGCTTGAGGTCAGTCACTTAAAGATGGTCCAAGGTGATACAGCAGTAGATATCTTACAGCTAAAATGTTGATGAGACGTGGAAGGAAGGATGTTTCTGTAGGTAGGCATCCAAGCAGGCCTGGTGGTCCCTATCTCAGCATAGCCTCCTTTACTCAGAAGCTGTATGCTACTGGTCTCTGTAGGGCTGCATCCTGCTCTGTCACCATCTCCTATGGGACACAGGCAGCCCTAGTGCAACCAAATTTTACTACTGCGTTTGAGGGATTCTGCATGTTCCTCTCCATGGCGCAACTCAGCTTTTTGGCAGGATTTTCATCAGAGAAAACAGAAAGAGGGACCCCTGCAAGTATCAGGGTGTTGGCCAAAAAGTTGAGTAGTTTTATCTCATGGCTGTACCACAGCATATATAGGAGTGCAAAACCTCATCTTTGTTGCTGCAACTCCGAGATACTGTATTGTTTGGAAAAGAGATGCAAGTCTTCCAAGTGCTACACTGGGTTGTCCCCTCCTCTCCAGCAAAACCTGTTCACTTGGGCTTTTTGCCAGTAGCCAGGATTTGGCCCATATTGAGAGAATCAGCCTCTTAGGCATGATCATTGTTCTCAAAACCTAAAGCTGCTCATATGGCGTTAGACTCCCAGCAGCCCACTCTTGTCTCCCAGCATAGCCCTTGCTATATTTAGGACTAAATCCTCCTGCAGTACCAGGCTGACCCCTTCACTGCACAGCACTCAACAACCCTTTGCCTCCGTCGTCCTGCACACTGTGTTTGCCACGGACCCCCCAGCAGCTCTGCCTTCCCATTTGTGTGTTTGGAGGTATGAAGCAAACCAGTTGTCTCATCAATTTACAGAGGAGCCAAAGCTAAATTTATGTGTTACTTTTACCAATGCACTTTCCCACAAAAGATTTACATTGTGTTTCCAACTCTGTATCTACAGGGCTAAACAAAGGATTTCTGTGTATTACTCAAAATGAGCTCTCATTGCTTACAGTTATCCCTCCTGCTAAAGCTCCTTCTTACGTTCCTGTGCCTTCAGCCCAGTGTAATTTCATTTGTGGCCTGAAAAGAGGTTTTATGCTTTTTTTTAGTTTAGCAGTGAGGTTAGTCTGTCTTACAGTATAATTATTCATCTCTCTTTTTTTTTTTTTTTTTCCATAGTAACAAAACCAACTTGGTTGAGTGTGAAGAAAATGCATCAGCTAAAACTCTGGGTGTAAATTATTGTGTCACTTAAGTAACTTAAGAGTGGCCAAAGAGATATTGCTCAGATTTTCCAGAGCAATTCACACTCAGGCCAAGACCCTTATGTGCCGTTTACCAACTTGAAACATTTCTTTTCTAAACTGTAAATCAGGGAAAGCTCAGCCCTCCCACAGCAGCCAGAGTACCCATTTTCCCCTCGCCCTGCTAGACAGCAATACTGCCAGGTACCAAGGAGGCTTTGGGAGGGAGGCTCTCCCTGACTGATGCGTGCAGACAGCTCAAAATGGGCAGTACAGCACTTTTGAGAAGAGTAAGATCCTAAAAGCAGAGACCAGATTAAGCAGATCCAGGGGCATTCTTAGTGGGGATTTGGACACATTAAGGGGAATTGGAATAAAACCCCCTGTGTTTCCCTGCCTCCTCCCCCAGCTGGTGTTTTCCCATCAGGTTCAGTCAGGGCAAGTGCAAAGGTCTTTTCTTCTGCAGCTTCTTCACTGCTTGCCTCAGCTCTGCTGTGTCTGCTACCAACTTCTTCAGCTTCCAGAGCTGATGTAGCATTTTTTCCTGCTTTCTCTAACGCGCATTTCAGTGCTGTAAGTTAGACTGAGTGGCAAGTGATCGTAAGTACTCCTGAAAACAGTTGCATTCATTGGTGGCACAGGTAACTGCTGGAGAGGAGGAGGTCTCCTTTCCTTTCTTTGGCTTTTTGGAAGATCTTGGTGGCGGTATCGTAGGGGGTCCTGCTGGTCAGGCAGGATTGCTGAGGATGGGCTGGGAATGGTGCGACAGTGGGAGTAGGGTACCTCTCCAACAGCCCCTGGATTGCAGTTTTTGCAGCTGCAGTGTGTGCGCTGTTAACTGGGGTTAACCTCACCTCCTTTGCCACCAATGTCTTTGCAGAGCAGAGTGCCAACACAAAGGCATTAGGCTGCTGCCTGTTCTAATTGGAAGGTGCAGCCGCACACCGTGTGGTCAGAAAAGCATCTCTGTGCTTTCTCCTTCCCACATCCTCTTTGTGCTATGGAGACAGCTTTTCAAAAAGCAACCCCCTGGCAGGTCCTCAGCTGACATCCCTCATCATCCTTCCAGCAGAGGCCACAAGGCATTCACCGAGGCTCTGCTCTCTCATGTGCGAATCTGCAGTAAATTCCTCCCCAGTGCCCAGCACACGGGTAGAACAAACATTAACATTCATTGTGGTTTGCTGTTATTTATTTAGTTATTTAATCTACTGCTTTACATTGCTTATGGGCTTTTCTTCTAATGGATTTGTCTGACATTCTGCAAATCTCCCTTGTAGTTGGCCAGCGGAGTGGCCACAGGTGTGCACATGCTTGAAATACAAAGAGTTCTCCAAATCAAATCTCACTGCTTTAATGCCAGGTCTTGGTGATGGGGTGAAGGGATGCCCTAAAACAATCCAAAATATGTTAGTGGGATAGCTACAGCAAGGAGGTTTCTGACCAGTTTACTTTAAAAGGCCAAAGTGGGCCATTGGGTCTCACATGAATCTCAACAGCTTCTGGCCTTAGTGTAAGCCCCCTGGAAAGGACTAAAAACGTGCTAAATGGGAAACCTGTGCTTGAAACAACAACAAAAAAAATTGCAGTTTCCCCGTATTCCCCCTTGTCATCTAAAGCTCACGGCTGTGTTTAGGCACAGACAGGGAAAACTTTCTATCAGCAACTTCAAATGCAAGGGCTTTCTGGAATCTGACTGGTGTTCAAAGGTAATGAGAACATTGTGCTTGGTCTTCTCAACCCTCCAAAAGTCTCAAGCCTGTCACAAAACGTCACAGTGGGTAAGATACAGATGGGATTAGAAATGGATGTTTAACCACCAACAGTCCTTGTCTCATATACAAAATTCAGAGGGGAAGAACCAAGATTTTCTGCTAAAAAGAAAGGTTAACGGAGAACACAGTTCCTGAGGTCTGTCAGGTGCTTTGTCCGAGTCAGACTTTATTATTATTTTTTTGTCATTCAGGTTTTTTTCCCACATACTCCTCGGGTGTTCCCAAGGTCCTGCTTGGCTGCCATCCATGCCCTCCTCAGGGTCACTGCATTTGACTGCGAAGGGGGAGAGAGTCCTGAGATCACATTGCAGTGCATTGATTTGAAGCAGGTGCAGCTTTGAGACAGTTTCTGGTATCACAGCCACCTCCCACGTTCCCATCTGGATTGCAATCTTTCTTTTTTTTTTTTCCCTCCCCCTTTCCCCTCTTGTCAAGAAAATTTACAGAGTTTGTCCTTCATCTCTTTCCAAAGATAGAGCTTGTGGAAAGAAAACAGCCAAGAAATGCCGAATCTTATCAGGGTTTATTTCCCTGTACTTAAGCTGTCAGCTATAGCTGGGATGGGTTTTCCTCTTGGTTTCACGTAACTGTAGAAAATATTTTCTTTGTGATTTACCTGACTGGCTCCTTTGTCTTCTATTTCACAGAAGTGACAATGTTTCCCCATTTAAAATTTACTGGTTTTTCTCCTTTATATCATGCAATGATGATGGTAAGTGGAATGGTTATACCATGTGAAGTGTAACTCTCATGGCACCAGCCCAGGTACAGAGAAGATGTTCAGTGGAGCTGGATAGCCCTCAGTCCCACTATGTAGTTCTTCCCACCATGGAGGAGATGTGATTCAGGTGCCCAGACCATGAAAGCCACTCTACCTTTTTTCTCAAGAAGAGATGCATGCAGACTCCATTGTCTCTGTTGACTTGGTTTAGGATCTGGGGAAGAACAGTTCTGGGTTTTTTTGAAAGCAAACCTGCTCTGCTTGCAGGAGTCTTGTAAGGGAATTGTTTGCTTCCTGGAGACGAAATCCACCATAATTACAAAAGCAGGTTATTGTGTCACTCTCCATGTTAGGCTGACATTTCCAACTGCGCATCCATCCTGGCAGGGGAGCGCTCATCAATGGCATGCTGTGTGAGGGACTGACTGACTGGTCAGCTCAGAAAGGCAGGTCGCCAGGGCTTGCTTGCACATGTAAAGTCCATCCCTGTCTCCACTTGCAGCTGCCACTGCAGTGGCCTGGAACAGTGGCTTGGTGCTCTGAAAGAGCTGGCAAGGCTGCAGGGGAAACCCATGGGATGTGTGATGCCTGTCAACTCCTAGCCAAATCTTGAAAGGCCTTTTCTTCCTGCATTCTGTCTGTTTTTAAAAGCAGGGTGCTACCTTGTTTAATGGTTTGATAGGTCAGTTTGGCAACTTTTGTTAGAAGATTGATTGGAATTTTTGTTTTAGCAATATGTTTCCCTAAGGGATTGCTGTCCTAAGTCTAGAGCAGGAAGCTGGGAGTCTGCGCCCTACCTGGGAAGTGGTACCCAGCAGTGGTACCCAGTAGCTGGGAAATGAAATATTGCTCCTACTGTTGTGCAGATGTGTCACAAGAACTTCCCAGGGCGCTTGCAAAGAAATGTCACAGTGATAATTCTGGCCAGCCTGCTCACAGCGCAGGAGATGGTAATGTCCAGAGCTGCAGCTGCATTGTTAAAAATCACACGAGTAGCGGATTTGCTTTGTGTATTCAGGGAGCCAGTAATAATGAGCTTGTTACCTTATAATAAACAACTTTACAAAATGCAGAGTTCTCTCAGCAAAAGGACAGGAAGGCTCAAGTTTCTTGCCAGCAGTGTCAGGTGTGTCAGAGAGTGAACATGTGTATAAAGCGCATCACTAGGGATGCTGGCTGCAGTTGGAGATTTCAGTCTTTGGAGAGGTTATGTTCCCTCTTCACGACATGATAAAGAGGAGGAACAAAAGCAGCTGCTCAGTAAAATAAGAAGTGAGAGACCAGTGGGTTACAATGAGCCAAAGTGAGTTAAAAATCTGTGACAAGCCAATTCTCACAAGTTGCACAGAGCAGCCAAATCCATGCAGACACCTCTGTTGAGAGGCCCCTTGCTCAGGCCTCCTCAGAAGAATATGTGTGGTTGCTGGACCTCCAGTAGCTTTCAATGTATTTAAGAAATGATGAGCTGCCAAATGCTGTCTGTAAATTCTCAGTAACAAGCTGCAGATTTCAGAAAGTATAACAGAAAATAGCCTGGTGGCAAAGAACAGAAACGGCAAAAGATCCAAATGTCCCAGCCACTAGTGTTTCCCATCGTGCAGCTGGGTTTGTTGTGTGACTGAGCTGAACACAGACTGCAGCCACAATTGGAGCAGGGGCCTTCCTGCTGCAGTCTCAGCAGGGATTTTGGCTGCAGCGATGTAAGCTGTCCTGTACTGTTGCAAATTGGAAGGCAGTCTTTGCTGACCTGAGCAACTGGTTCAGACTTCCAGCAGGTACTTCAGAAATTCAGTGCTGTAAAGTAAATGATCAGTGTATGATTTGTGCCTCCAATCCAGAGCTTATTCAAAGCAAGCCCTTGGAATTCTTGCGATTAAGCAGTAAAGGTTGCTTCGGAAGCTATGCATGTCCTGCCTTTCCCCATGCCCAGCCTTCTTTCTTCATTAGCATTCAAAGCCTAGGAATAGTTATTCCCTGTTAGAATGTATCTTTGGTGAACAGCTGAAAGGTAGCTGTGTTCTGTTCCGTGATTCCAAGATATGAAAAACAGAGAAAATGCTTCATACCAATTAGCTCACTGCGGTGGCAGTTGGGCTGTGGGTGTGCAACAGTCCTATTTTTCAGGGAAGGGCTTCGGTTAGGAAGTCGACTGGTGGTTTATTTCATCTCAGGATCGAAGTAATTTTTCCCCCTTCCCACAGCCAGATATTGAGTTTATACTGTTTTAAGGTCAAAGACATGAAGACGTCTTGACGTGAGCAAGAATGATAGTTGTTGCTGGCGTGCCAGTGGGTTGTATGGCCAGCCAGGCTCTGCTCTGCTGTGTTCTCCTTTGCCTGCAAACAGCTCGTGTGATCTGTGTGGCAATGAAAACTGAATGCTGTGTTCCAAAAATATTATTATTTCCTTTCAGAGCAGACCCAGTTGTCCGGACATAGGTAAAGAAACCCTTTGTAGTCGAAAGGTAGTAAAAAAAATTAATTGTGTGTCTATCAAAATGTTAACGAGAGTACCCCTGTCATGCAGTGCCTTACCTGAGCCCCACAGCCCCTGCCTGCCCACCCCAGCACCCCCTCCCACCAGCACCCTGCATGTACTGGTGCTGCAAGGGAGGACCACTAAGAGGAGGGAGGCTCTGGAGACCCCTTGGGCCCTTTGCTGTCCATGGGCTACCAGGTGGCCGCCCGACTTATTCATCAGTTTTCTCGTCCTGGAGAAGGTAGGAGAAAGACCTTTAGATACAGTCAGGAGAGTTTGTTTGGTTGGTTGGTTTTTTCCCCAGGTGATTATGAAGAACTCATTAGGAAGGTGTGGAGTCTCCTTGAGAGACCTTAAGAGGTAACAGTACAGATTAACAGACTTCAATATGGTTGGGTGAAAATCACCTGAATCCCATCTGCTAGCTCCAGTACTTGAGAGAGCATTGATGATGTAAATCTTTGTTCACACCAGAGAAAGAGGAACCTTTTGATGACCATATCCATGACGTGCATTATTTTCCCTCTTCTTGTCGCACAGCATATTTGGCTCATTCTGTCCTGAATAAATAAAGCAAATGTCCCACAGCTGCGTGCAAAATCTCATGGCAGTGCTGTAGGTGAGAAGTATGCAGCTGTGCCCTCCCTTGTGTTTTCCTGCAGCAAGGAAAGGTGACAGTTGCTAAATGGCTTTATACGAGCATTTCTGTTGCAAAATCTTCTGCTATCCGTCAGATAGATAATGCTACACAAACGAGGATTTGTCAGGTCTGAAAGCAAGTGTGGAAGTTTAGCAATACAAATTGTTCCACACCAGGTTGTAGCTCAAAGGATACATTTGTGCTGTGTCATAGGAAAACAGTGGCAGTTATCCCTCTCTTAGAACTGCACCAGATAGTGCAAGAAAGCTGAATTAAGCAATTCTTCTGTGTATAGACAGGTCATCACTAATTACCCATGATGGTGAAGATAAGGGAATTCTGCTTGGCTTGTGAAATAAGCTATGTGACTTCAGTCTGGTTTGGCTTTTCTAAAGTTTCATGTACAATGGCTTTAGGGCAAGAGAGAATATTTCACATTGTATAAATCAGTATAGATAAAATTGAGCATTAAATTGATAAAAGTACTTCCTTGGATAAAGTCTAAGAGAAATGTCCAGGATGCCTTTTGTTTTTCCTCTTGAATTCCTTTAGTGTGTTCTCAGTCTTTATTTGGTCAAAGTATTTTGATTTGATTTTCTTGGTGTTTGGGATAGTATATATTACAAATCCAGGGATAATTAAGCAAAGAAGAGCTGACTGTATTGAGGGATTCTCAGCAGGAAACTAAAACTAAGCAAGGAAGCTGAAAAAGGGTGGGCATGAAGTTCTGCTGCAATGAAACACTGCTTTGTAAGTTTGAAGATGCACATAATAAGTGCTCTCAGAGCAAGCTGGTAAGTTTGACTTGCTAGGAGAAAAAAGACCCTGTGGGAAGGACTCATCTGACATACATATCTTTATACATATGATGTAGCCATCCATATCTGAGCTAGTCATATAACTTCCCTGCATAGTCACCAGAGATACAGGCTTTTTCAGGACATTAACAGCTTGTCTTGCTTTAAGTATATGTCTTTAGTGGAGATGAAATGTGCTCAAGTATGAGTTCGCTCTGTGAACAGAAGGGGAGTGCTGGGTGATAGTTCAAGTATCTATGAGTGGTGAAATGGAACCTAATCTGTGGGACAATTTCTGGTGTTTATTTCTTCCTTCTTGAGACATCTCAGTAGTTTCTGGCCAGACACCTGCTTATAATCTGGGGACTTCAGAGAGTTGCAGTCTTTGCAGAATAACCCTGATTACTGAATAATGTGTGCCAGCCTTTGGGGTGAGGGCCATCTCTTTGTTTTGTGTTCATGCAGCCCCAGGCACAGCGGGGTCGTGCCCCAGGATGGACCTCCTGTGCGCTACCACAACACAGATAATCAATAATAGCAGACTTAATTAGAACTTTGATCAGTCCCTCTCTTCCTTCTAATTCACTGTGTTTTAAATCCCTGTGATGTCTAAATGAGGTTTGATAACAATTCTCTCTCTCATTTCCTCCCGTCCCTCAGGAACACATTTACAAGCTGATGAAGAGTGACAGCTATGCGCGCTTCCTCCGTTCGAATGCTTACCAGGACTTATTGCTGGCAAAGAAGAAGGTATCTGTTGGAAAGGACCTGCTTGCATCTCTTGGCACCTCTTGATTCTTGCCTGCTGCTTGCTGCTAGTGTGAAAATGAAATATTATTTCCTTTTTTTTTTTTTTTTCCTTTAAGAAAGGAATGAGCACTTTTATTTTCTGCACTGGGGAGACAGGGTATGGCATCCATATGCACAGCCTCAACATGTGTTTTGGGGAAAACATGGTGACCCAAGGTAAAAATAATATGGAAAAGTGTCTTGCACAGCTGTCTCCCAGACACAGTGCAGACAATTAAAATTGCATTGCCTCATGACAATGCAGAACCCATCAGTCTGTTCATTACTGATGCAAATTTCACCCATTTTGATGTTCACCTCCCTAGCCTCACCATGTGATCTTCCCTTTGGATGCCTTACCTGTAGACCTCCCTGCAGTGATTCCCAGGCTTCTTTTCTCCCTTTCCCTTGCTTTTGGCTCCCCAGAGATGTTTCCTTTTCTTTGAAGACAAGAAACAATTGCAGCCCATGTGGTAATCAAGAATTCCAGCCACATTTTCTCACAGGAGAACTGGCTTTGAGCTCTTCTTAGCCTTTTTGGTGTCTGCATGTGCTCTGCCAGCACCACATTTCTGCCAGGAGCCCCCAGTTCAGAGTAGAAAAGGAGCGGGTATGTAGAATTACGGCAGCTCCTGTCCAAGTGTCACTTCTTTCTGAGGGGGCTGGGAGGTAAACTACTGATCTCTGCATTTCTGGCTGTGTTCAAATGCTTCCTACACCTCCTGACTTATTTCCATAAGTCTGCCTGTCCGTCTGTGTGCATGTGCATGCAGGTACACGTGTACGTGTCCCACTTACATTTGGCTTCCAGGACCGTACATAAACTGACTCCTGGCTCCTGCAGCCTGAGTGTGTGGCTTCCCATCACCATCTTCCCTGCTGTTTTTCTGCTGCATTCTCTGTGTGCTGCCAAATTACATTTCATCGGCACAATACAATGAAATCCCAGTGGTATTTTTGTCCTGATTGTCACTGTGTGCCCTAAAAGCATGCATATGGTGACAAAAGGAGACAAACCCCTCTCTCTGCTGTGTCTGGGACTACTGGCAGGTGGATTAGGGGAAGGTAATGGAGGGCAGCAGTCAGCCTTATGTTTCAAAATGTCTGATTTGAGACAGCATAAACCAGTGCTGCTTACATTTGAAAAGGTTAGACCTGACTTAGAGCTCAGAGGCTGTGGGAAAAGAAGGAGGTGCAAGGCAAAGTCTTCTGATGGTGTAAAGCATAAAAACTTTTTCAGTTTTTCTAAATACCTTTGCCATCTTTCTACCCCTATCAGTTTATGGTGCCTCCCCGGAAGTCTCTGCTGAATACATGAAGGTTTCTGTGCTTCAGAGCAGAATTTTCTCCTCCCAGCTGAACCCATTTGAACCAGAAGTGGTCTTTTTGGTGGTGGGTTTGTTTCGTTGGTTGTTTTTTTTTCTTCCAGTCTTTGTTTGCTGTCAGATCAAGCCCTGAATGTGTCAGCAGGACATCCTCATCCCCCCGCAAACTGCCAACAGAGCAGGTTTTGGTGTCATCTTAACACAGCCGTGAAAGTAAGAATTAAGTTTCTTTTAGAAAGAGCTGTGGGTGCATTAGTAAACATAGCGAGGTACAAAAAAGGTGATGGGTTGTTCATCAGCTTCACACGATGTGGGACAGGAGTTGATGTTACTCCAGAATTTGTAAAGCTCTTCACAGTCACGTTACATTGTGTTGGGCAAGTGAATGTTTCTGAAGCAGGGCAGGTGGAGAGATGCTGACAGAAAGAACGTGAAGTTTCTTAATGCCGAGCTACATGGTAAGATCTTTAGTACTTTTGGTGCAGCTTTGAGACACATCCCTTTAAAATTCCTCTACGTAGCTGGAAAGCAGAGAGAAGGAAAAGAGAAAACCCAGTGGTATATCAGAGCCTGCGTGGATGGAGGATTTGGTTTAGAACCTGCATGCAAAGTCCTGGATTTGCTGATGTCAGTAGAAATCCACTGCAGTTAAGTCTTTATGAGTACATCTCTCTGGGGCATGAGTGTGCCTTGCCCCAAAGATGTCCTAGTGTGTTGTCTGTTTACCACACTGATATGACGTAGCCTTACCTTTAGTACTGAAAACAAGTTCTGTCAGAAGCATAGCATGATGGACTTGGGCTAAAAGAGTTGCTTGCACAGTTCAAATTAATGTCTCTATGGACTGAGATTCACATGTGAATATTTTGTGGGTAAGTTTATGTCATTTGGGATCTTTTGCCCCCCAGCACTGGGTTGTGGCAAGCTGAGAGGGCAGGAAAAAGGGACAGGTTGTCTGTGTGGCTAAAGCACGGGACTGAGAGCCACAAGATCCACGGACTTCGCCTCGTTCTCCGCTTCCTTTCTTATGTGGGGAAAGAAAGGTTCAGCTTTGCCTGCCTCATATCCTCTTCTCCTGTCAAATGGCAATAATGTGACGTGCTCAGTGGGGAGGTAGCAGGGCTTGATTAGTGCCTCAAAACATGCTTGATATTTTTGAGATTTGTAAGATACTCTAAGCTTGAAGAGTTACTTTTTTCCCACACCATGCAATAACCACAGATTTGGGAGCTTCCCCTCCTTGCTCTGGGAGTGCAGTAATGGAGGGAAAGGGGGGAGGGAGGAGAAGTTATGGGCCAGGGCTGAGATACAATGACAGAATTCTGGGGGAGACCAGCAATGGTAAAAGGAACATACTGTTCACACCACTGACTGATGCAAGACAGTGGACACAGGCTGTGTACAAACCAGGAATATATACTTTGTAAATCCGTTTAGTTTTGTTTTTTTTTTTTCTCCATTCTTCCCAGTGTCATTATTACAAATAACCACTGTATTATTGGCCTTGATCCTTAGGATTCATGGTGCTCAGCAGGGAACATGAGGTTGGCCTCCAGCAAGGGTGTGATTGGAAGCAGTGAGCTGCAGAGGGGGAGAGCTGGGTGTAGCTCCCTGCCTTGCACAGAAGTCCTCCTCCCCCGTCAGGCTGGAGGAGGGACAAGGGCAAAGCCCTGTCCCCAGAAGGAATAGCTGTACACTCAGCCCAATTTGAGCTTGATGTCTCCATGTCCAGCCTTCCGCCTGCAGCAGGTAGAAATCACGGGGCTGCTGAAAGCAGCCGGCTCAGCAGTGAAGGGCTGGATGATGCTGAGGTCCCCGACCGACTCATCATGTTTTATTTGTGTATCTATGCAACACGTCCCACTTGTGCTGTGCAGGGTCAAGCATCGACCTGCTCCTGTTTCTGCTGATATGCACATTACTGCAGGCTACTTTACAGCAGGTAATCACCACCACACCATCCCTCAGCCCTCCTGCACAGTGGGCAAAATGGTGGCTGGGTGTCCTTAGATGGCAGCAAGCCTCATGTCAGAATAAGTGCCATGACAAGCCTCCTTGCTTGAGGCAAGGAGGCGTTAGGGCTGGATGAGTTGGCTGCAGAGCCAGAGTTTATTCCCTGGGGAAAGAGCAGTGTTGATTAGTTAGTGCACTGTGGAAAGGGGTGGGGGTGCACAGGAGCTTTGTTAATGGTGAAGGAGCAGCCAGACACATGCTTTGCTAGTTATTTTTGAGAAGAAGGGAGAGAAAGGAATAGAAAAGATCTTGAGGCATTTTCCATTACGCCCTGTAATGGGGAAACGATGACATTGGCAGGCACCTGGCTGCTGGCTGAAGTGGCAGCTGAGCTGTCACAGCTCTGATGGCCATGGCAGGCTGGCATGGGGTGGCTTCCCACCATCCAGCCCTGCCCGCAGGCAGGGGAGCATCCTGGAGAGGCGGCCGCAGCTGCGGTGCAGAGGGGCTGCGAAGCCACCGGTGTGAGCCCCGTCGCGGTAGGGGAAGAGCAGGTTGGTATTTGCTTGGTTTAGAGCATTGTTTTCCTCTCCAGCTGGTTCAGAGGAGGGCGAGTTCTCTGTGGTCCTGCACAAATAGACACAAAACAGATGCAAAATGCTGCTCCAGCCATTTGGTAGCATTGTACATGCTCTTCGCTTTCTTGCTTTGAACAGGTGTACGTGACTGCCTGAGAAGCCCGGGACCTGATCCTGGCCTTTGCATGAGCCAGGGTCAGGGAAGTGATTATCCTTTCTTCTCATCTGATGTCATTCCTTCTGGAATACATGGTTTTCACCAAGTTAAAGTTCAAAAAAACCCTACCCCAGACCCCAAAGTCTCATACCAAAGAAAGGATTCAATAGCCAAGAAAATGAATCCTGGGATGGAGGGAGAGGGGGAGGGATGGAGAGATTTTTTTCAGACCTGCAGTTCAGAAGACCAAGTTATGGGATGTATTTCCCTACCCCTTTTCAGATCCCTGGCAAAAAGTGTCAGCAAGGAAATGGCTAGGAGCCTCGTGCCGTGAGGGACAGGCTTCATTTTCAGTATGCACCTCTTGAAGCTTTGCTTTTATCCAGCCCCTCTGTTCCAGCTGCTCCATATTTTCCAGGAAGGTTCCCACTGTAGATTCTGTCCCCATCTCAGTCCCATCAGGGAACACATGATCAGTTTGATTCAGTGGCAGGACTTGGCTTGAATATTGTAAAGATGCTGAGCATTTTTCTCTAATTACTTCTAATAATCAGTGTCAGCTGGTTTTCATAAGTTTTTTCTACTTACACTGTTCTGTGCCAGCAGAATCTACACAAAGGAACTTAAAATTGGGATGACTGGGTAAATGATTAATCATGAAAAAAGGAAAATTTGGAGGAGACAGTTATTAATTAGAGAATGGCTCCTAAGTGGTGAGGTCTATTTTTCTGCACCTACCTGGCCTGAGAGGTTTTCATCTGCAGCGGCGGTGGTTGTTTCATATTTTATCCAAATGCACATACCCTTTGCCATTACCTGGTAGAGTCTGTTGGTGTATTTACTGGCAAAGATTCACTTAGGAGGACTGCTTGATGTGTTTCTTTGCCTTCACCCTTTGCACTTGCAGTGTGTGTTTGTGCAGACTCTGCAGTGGTGCTGCAACAGGCACGGCTCTGCGGTCCACAGCTTGTCAGACACTCCCTGCACAAGATCCCAGGTCTGTTCACAGGGCTGAGAAAGGTCTGACTTGGTCTTTTTTTTTTTCTTTTCTTTTCTTTTTTTTAACCTTGTTATTTTTAAATTTCCTTCCTCTGCTGTGCGAGGCAGCCTCCGTGCTGTGCAGGAGGGATGCGGGCAGGCGGCTGCCTGCGCAGCAGGTTGCCAGGCACAGGGTCTGCGGGCAGGTCTGCAGGCAAGCAGGCAGGAAGAGCCACAGAGCCCGCACCCACGCCCACTGCTGCTAAAACTGCTCAGGCCAGCTCATCACTCTGCAGCCAGCCTGCATCAGCTGCTTTTTATTTTACTAGAAAATGTCATGCTTTGACTCAGAGCTGGATGCTACGAGGATGAGCTTTCCACACATCCAGCTGGTCCCAGCTTGCCATCCCCATGCCAAATGTGCAGGGTTGCTGCAGCCTGTGCTTGTAAGATGCTTCTGTGGGACACCATCCGTGCTCTCCGTGCCCACTTCCTCATGTGTGTCTTCAGCCGTCATAGGGAAACGGCCTTGTGTGTGGCTCTTTATGCTATATGAGCTCTTAGAACCCCAACAAGGTGCTCATCATCTTTGGAGACCACCGTCCTGTCTTCCTGCTGGGTGGGAAGCTGCATTACCTTTTACTTGGTAGCAGAACCAGAGACAATACATTTTGATGGCAAGTGCAGGGGCACAGCGTGACCTGTTTTCAGCAGCTCACTCTCCTTTGCCCTCAGTGCACGTCAAAACTCCAAATGCAGTTGGGCCAGACACTGTTTTTCCAGTCCACAGCAATGCGATGCTGCAGACTCCAAGTGCCTTGATCCCCTAGGGAGCCTTGCAGAACACTTTGTCTTTTGTCTAGGTATTTCTTCTTTTGGGTGAAATTGTGCCTTTAATTTGGCTGCGGGTGGGTCTTGCCACCCCTGCAGGAGACCCATGTGGAGGCCCAGGGCATGGCCATGCACTGCTGTCCTCGATGCTGCTCATCATGACACATTCAGCCAAGGCAGCAGGACCTCAGCCCCTCTCTGCCACCTCTGCTGTCTCAAGGTGCAGGGACCACCTCTGATGCAGAAGAGTTGAGGCTGGCATTTCTCTTTGTTCTCTCACATGCAGGGAAAGGTAACTAACCCTTGGGTTTGTGCATTTTAAATAGTCCTTTGGGGAGTGTTGTGCTGCGTACATCGCTGACTCCTTGCCAGCTAGGAAGGCTGTGTTGTCATTTGGTACATGCTCTGAGGCCTTGGCTCCATCCTCAATGTTGTCTAAAACAATGTGCGTTGAGCTTTCACTTTTGACACCACTTTTGGGACATCAGGGCTGATGGTGTGGCTTGCTCAAATGGTTATAAGTCAGGAGGTTGCTTGACTCTTTCTTCTGGACAAAGAATATTGCTTGTCTTGAAAAAGCCTTGTGATCAGATCTCATCTCTGACAATGCAGCAGGGAGAATCAGTCCCATGTCCACCTGGGATGCTTCAGACCAGCCTTGTGGACATCAGAGAGTTGTTGCAGATGTGATGAACATGCAGAAGAATCAAAAGGATTTACCTAGATTCACCTACACAAGTTCTCATCCAATTTATCTGACATGCTTTTGGCTTCCTTACCATCTTCTCTATCTGGTTTTCTCATTGGTGATTAGCCCCGTGGGTTGTTACTGCAGCTGAATCTGTGGCAGATGACATGACTGGTAGGTGCCTCTGATGAGCACCTCCAGTGCAATGCTTACTTCCAGCACACTATCATGCACCATCATGCCTGTGACTTTCCCTTATATGTATATCCCCTTCAGTCCAGTTCTACTTCTGTCTTATCACCTCTGTTTTGCTGGCTTACCGCATGAAAATAAGTTTCTCTCCTGGAAATCAGCAGTTCCCACAGCTTACAGACTGCAATGAGGTTTCTTTCCTATTATTGAGTTTCTTCTCTTCTCCATAACAATTTTTTCTCTTAGATATTCCAGAAAATATGCCAATAAATTACTTAGTTCTTCCTTGTTAGCAACAATTAGATCTCCCTTGTGCCAAATGAAAGAAGCACTGCAGTGAGCAACCTTCTCAGGGATACATTAATAAAGCCACGATACACACGCTTGTCTTCTTGCATTTGAATAGTCCTGTACTCCAGATGCAAAAATATCCGTGCCCCAAATCTACCTGTATCTTTCTGTGGCCTTGCACAGACATACATGTGCTGTCTTGTGTTTCGATGTAGTCGGACTTACTAGAAATGTGCTTCTGGATGAATTGAGGCGTGTAGGTTCCCTGGCAATGAGTTCAGTGGTGGTTTTCTTCCAGCACTCTGTTCACTCACACATTGCTTTTTGATATTGTAAAAGTTACTGTGATTTTTTTTTCATTTCTCTGAGCAAGTAGGTGGGAGTCCCGATCAGCTGTTTGGCAGAATCAGAGGTCCCAGCTCAAACAGCAACAGAAGGAAAATTCAGTGAACAAGAAATCAATAGCAATAGCTGTGAGACACAGGAATGCATAGACCTGTTTGAACCATTCAAAAAAAGGTGGTATTCTCCAAGAGTAAAAGTAGTGATGTCTCTCATTCTTTAAGAGATTTTGATTTCTTATGTTTGCCATTGCAAACATTGATTTCTGCTTTTTACATTTTTTACAACTTTTCCCCCTTGCTGCTTCCTTATATTTTGCTGCTGTTTTGAAAAACTGCATTTAAGCTGAAGGGTTTTTTTCTGTATTTTCTTCTCCCCACTTTTTTCCCTGTTAAGCCAGAGAATGAGCAAGGTCGTAGAACTTCTCTAGAAAAGTTCACTCGCAGCGTGGTAAGTTCCTTTTCTTTTCCCTACTCCCTTTCCTCAGAACTTCATTTTTAATTTTTAGTTGCGGGACATATGGATGCTTGACTTTTTATTTCATCCTTTATTTTTGCAGCTAGCATCTGTACAGCTTATGTTTTAATCCTGTAGCTCATCTGAATAGTGGCTATAAGGAAGGGGATGGGGGTGGGCAGCAGAATTCCATAATGCTCATCCTAACTTATCATCACTGCAGAAGCAAAATGATTTCTGTCTAGAATTAAACGCAAGGTTGTCTTCTTGCTGTGTTCCCACTACAGTATTTGTTGCAACTTTTCCTTGTGCAGTGAAGTAGAAGAGCATGGTTCTCATAACGCTGTTGCAACAGTATCCGTATGGTTATATAGTGCATGGTTAATCATATGGTATGTATGTACATATACATATCCACCCACAGCACTGCAGCCGCTTCCTCTATTGCCCCATCTGTCAGTGCTCATGTAAGTAGTGATGGGCTTTGACTCATTCATGATACCAATATAGGAAAAGAAGCACAGTAACAGCAAGAAACACAACACTGTTAAACCTTTTAGATAAGGGCACAGTGGGATCTCAAGGGCAGCAGACAGATGCCTTCTCCTTTCTTGTCCTTCGCCAGTCTCAACCTCCAGCCAGTCCTTCCAGGAGGGGAAACTGGTCCGGCCATGAAGGGACTGGCCAGAGCTGCTTCTCTCCAGCCCCCAGAGCAAGACCCCAGAGCTTGGGCAGGACCCACTCATGCCACTTGCTTTCAGGGATCTGTGTGTGCAGCAGATTTCCTAGAGAAATGGAAGAGTTAGGAGAGGGAGCAGGATGGGGGGCAGGACCAGAGGCAGATGCTGCAAGTGTGGTGGAGGAGCAGGGATACTGGGCAGCAAGGGGCAGGACAGGGCTAGAGCTGAAGATACAGCAACTGTGCCAGTGGGGAATTACTCTTGTGTGGCTCAGTATCAAGTACACTCTGACTTCGTATGTCATAGGGTTTTGGCATACTGCTGTGGTCTTAATGTTTTGCCCATCATTAGTTGTAAGGCGATACTGGGACAGCATAGTCATCAAATAATTGATTCCCATAGAAGCTCCTGTACAGAGCAATTATTTCATAGAAAGTTCATAGACGTTGTTATGGCTTTATAACAGCTTTATAAGGAAAGCATTGGAGTATGTGTATATACAGTACATATGCCTGCATTTGTGTATGTATGTATATTTATACATACACTATATACGTACACATGGCATATAAATATAAAATATTTGTACATAGAGATAGAAAAGGGAAAACTGCGCAGGTAAGTGTGAGCTGTTGTAGAGCAAATAAGGCTAAAGGGGTTCTTTCCGATGCTGCCATGCTACTGCACAAGCAAACCCAAACGTAACACGCAGAGCTTTGTAGTATATCCACTGGCAGACTTCCTGGGTAATGTATTTATATAGCTAATGCATATGCAGACATTTAAAATATGTTGATACAAAATATATCACTATGCCCATCTGCATATTTACTACTTTCTAAGAGTCTGCCAGAAAGAGGAATAGGCAAGATTTTTTTTAAACAAACTATGCAGAAATATTTACACCAAGTGGTAAATTCTGCTCCCAGATTTGCCAGACACATATAAGAGTAACTCTCGCTTTACTAAACTGACTGGGTTTATAGTGACATAGCCAAGGATGGATTTTTCTTATATTTGATTTGAAGGGTAAGTTGACAAGCTCAGTTTGGGATGGTAGATTTATAATGCAAGTATCTGTAAAGAAATTCATTGTGGATTGGTTGGCACTTCAGTTCATTTTTGCCTTACTGGCTAGCATACTGTAAACATTGTCTTTCATTTTTCCTAATACAGATAGAAAATGTCATCCTCTGGTGGCATGGTGGCTACCAGAACTAGAAAGGGTCTGAATTTTTTATGCTTTGCATTATGGCAGTTTGTCACTACCATCAGATGAGAAAATAGTCACTATGTTGACATGTCATGATGTCCTCGGAGGACAGCATTACCAAAGCAGTAACTTTAGGGTGTACTCAGGGGACTAAATTAAGGCAAAGTTAATTTTGCATGCTCTAGTTCTCCAAAATTCACTGCAGTTCCCTGACTGTGTAGGAGTGGAGCAATACAGCGGCCCTCGTTCCCAGAGCTCCACTATACTTTAGTGATTGCTCATTACAGGATCACATATTCAAGCTGACCCTGCACAGGCATACTGAAGTTAAGCATATGCTTAAGGTTTAGCTGGAACAGAGCCTGGACGCTCAGCTCTCTTCAGGAGGGGGCCCTAAGCCCATTTTTCAAACAGAAAACTGCGACGTTAGATTTCCAGTGATGATTGTAAGGCGAATGTCCAAAACAACTGGGGCTAGAAGTTCGTTTGCTGTAAAGAGCCATCACTGAGGTGCAGCTGTGGCTTCCAGACCAGCTGTACCATCAACCACCCCTGGACATGGGCCACCTCCAGACCATGCTGCTGTTTGGCACTGGGAGGGTGCAGCATACCCCTGAAGAAATGTTCAGATTTGGCTGTGGCATGTGACCCAGTGCTTTGGGAAATGACTGAGAAGAGGGTTGTGCCCACCACTGGTCGGGTCCTCCTGTCACGAAGGGCATAGTTTGCAGTGCCTCCCTCTCCCCTTGGAGCAAGGGGACGTCTGTCTGACCCAATGGCCTTCGTGCCAGACATCCTCAACCTCCTCAGCTTTCTTTCCTGAAGTCTGCAGCTGCGGTGTCAGTCCGTGTTTCATGGCAGCCCCCACCACGGCCTGGGCAGCAGCTGTGTGGTCCCAGGACCAAATGTCAGGGTCATGGGTCATCTGGTGAACACCAAAGGGCCACATCCACATGAAAGAGGAGATCACTCCAGGGCACGTATCACCCAGCACTGCTTGGGCAGGGGGCAGCAGATTTCTTTCCTCCCCTGTTCAGGTTTTGAAGAATCCTCAAAAACATGTGGGCAGCACAGCGGTAGGATAGACATCATGGTCCCTGACCCCTTCAGCCCTGTGCCGGGCTCCCGTGCCCTGAAATCACAGTCTATAAAGCTAGACTGGCTCTTCCATCCTCTCCACAGTGGCCCTGGGGAAGGGTTGATCTCAGGGAGTTGCAGAGCTGACAGTCTATTGCATCGGAGCACTTACTAATCCACCTAATTTAAAAAATGATGGCACTGAGCATGGTGGCAGGTTTATCTTATTACAGTTTTCCTTTTGAATACAGCAAGGATTGACATTATGAAAGCAGAGTTAGACTGTCTTCTCTCCCAAGTGAAGACAAATGGCATCATAAAAATCAGACATCATGTATCATATATGTTATAAATAATACTTGGTATTGAGGTAATAACTTAATTTTAAAGACACACATACACACGAATCCATATATCTACATCCCTCTCTTCTGTCATATTTGATCACCTTACTAATTAAAAGGAGCCTTCTATACTATTTTTAGCCATACAGTCTCAGCCTAGCTGTTCAAACCACTGTAGTTTCCCATCTGCTTTAGGAATGATTTAATAATCAGATAGACAGAAGCTTAGTTCTCATAGGCTAAGATGATCCTTTAGGGCCAAGAGGAGAAGAAAAATGTATTTTAATGAGTACATTTAGGGAATCCATTGCTGCTTTTGTCTTGCAAAGGAAGCCACCAAGTCTCTGCCTAACTTGTGCTGGTGGCCATTTACATTTAATAAAGGTGAAACAGGAGGGGATTCCTTTGTTGCATCTTGCGTCATCTTGAGTATTATCTCTAAAAGCAGCCATGGTTACTCCAGCAGTAACAGGGGTTAAACCTATGGATACCAGCTTTGGCATTTAACTTAGATAAGCCTGGGCTACGATACTCAGACTTGAATTCAAACTTTCCTAAAGTTGCTATATTCCAAGAAAGGAATTTCCACTGTAAGAAAACTGATGTTAAAGTTTCTGACTCAATATTGAGGTGGTGACGCAATGCTGAGAAGATCTCTGCATTTTATTCCCAGCTGACATCTTTTTAAAAACAAAACACGCACACGCACATACAGCTTTTGCAAGGATCAAAGTTCTCAGTCTTTGTGCTTTAAAGTACAAGAGAATGGCCAGACCAGTTGATATATTGTTTGTTCAGAATTTTTACAACTTCTGTCTGAACCAACTGATGTGGCACATCATTATTTGTTACGTTCCTGGACTGAAAAAGTTCTTTACCCAAAGAAGGTAGAGAAGCTCTTGTGCATCTGTTCCACTGCTTGAGGACAGAGAGCAGAGCTGCACAACCTGGGAGAAGCAGGAGGTGTTTGCTGGCCAGAGCCCCTTGTGAAACAGCCCAAGCCATGGGAGCACCTCGCAGCTCCAGGCAAAACCAGCAGCCTCGGCCAGAGAGTGCTGCACAGGACTGGGAGGCAAAGATGCAAATGCCAGACTTCTGGCTGGATATCGGCGTCTGTGGGAAATCCCTTTCTGTGTGTTTTCCCTGTCTCCTTCCCCAAGCAGTCATGGCCCAGCACGGTGCGATGTGCACAGCGCTGCCGCAGCTGCTTACCTGCACACTTGCACACGGTCAGCCACGGGCTGCACTTCATCTTTCATCGTTAAAGTCTGTAAAGAGTATAATACTTGGTGGGAAAAGGAGCCCTTCTGTTAAGTCCTAGAGGAAATGTGAGTATGTAGTGGTAGTGTGACTTAAAGGACTCGGGAGATTTATATTAATGTCAGCATTGCAGAAGACCCCAGATATAGAGAAGAGATGTGGTGTGAAATGTATCGAGGGATCAGGTATGAAGAAGCAGGGAGCTTTTCCAGGTGATAAATTCAGCTCTGTGCAAAAAGTGAGTAAGGTGAAGGAAGGAGTGGTCTGTCTTCAAGCTGCACGCAAAGTAGACTATAGATTAAGAATAAAAGTTTTCTAATGAGCTTTCTTTAAAGAATCCTGGACGTTATGGATGGAATATTTTGTATGGGACAGCAAGTCAATGAAGGCCAAAGACTGTCTCAGTTCCCGGGCATAGGTGAATAACTGAATTGACAGCCTGGCCTGGCTTCATTAACCATATGAGGCAGAGCAGCAGTGGCCAGAACGCAGAAGCTGGTAAGCGGGAGCTGCTGTCGTCCTTGTGTTAGCAGCAGCAGGGCGGTTTTGTATTCTCATCCAGAAGCACTGGGGACAAAGTCCCACATTACATCCTTAACGAGTGTGGAGCCATCTTGTTTTTTCATGCAGAGGTGACTTTTACAGGGACAAGAATATGACTGGAGATCTTGCATTTAATACAGTTGTCAAGCTCAGTGGCTAGGATGCTTTTTGTCTGAAGCCTAAAATGCAGTGGTGCAAACTGGCATTTTCATGGCAGCACTTCCCTTACTTTAGTTTTCTGGTATGTTTTGGCTATTTTATACTATACTAACCTTGGCCTAGGACTGTAAGTGCATCCTCGTTCAGTACTGAGTGAAACCTGAAGTCCCACATTAAGTTTTAGTTCCATGTGCATTTATTCATTTTCATTATACAGCTATGAAACCCCTAGTGTCTACTCTGCCTGCCTGGCAGGCCCCTCATAGATGCTGTCAGCAATCTTCTCTTCCAGCTCCATGTTGTTACCCTTTTTCTTCCCTGCTTCCGCTTTCCCATCTTCCTGATCCTCAGCTTCATCCCTTGGCCACGGCTACTACTTTATGCTGGTTTTTATTCCTTTTGGCTCATCTGCTGTTGGATCAGAGTCCAAGTCGCACTCTAACTGTCCTTGTCCTGTTCTTAATTCATGAGTATGGTGTCACACGCATGAAATGTGTTGATGGGATCTTATCTTTCTGAGGTGAACTGTGTGATATTTTGCACAGTTGTGCATGACCGTGATGTATTACAAATACTAACCATGAACACAGTGAAGAAGGCATAAGGCTGGAGGAAGAATTGCTGCCTGTTACCATCAGGGCTCTCTTTTTAGCTGATTCCTTGATAATCTGATAGAACTGTCATATACTTAACAGCTTTCCCACTTTTTCACTTTCCCAGCTCTACCAGCATGCATAAACAGATAACCGTTTGAGGGCCTGGAAAGCATTAACAACTTGCAATATAAGGACAAAGGTTTAAGCCATTATGGGTAGACAATAGTGGCGGAAAAACTGGAATGTATAAAAAGGTGATACACTAAGATGCTGGAGAAGTGGGTATCAGAAAAACAGCTAGAAGGGAAGGATATAGGAATGCCAAAGTTTCTTAGATTTGGCACCAAGAAAAGACATCTGGGAAAAGGGCTATTTTTATTTTTGGAAGATATTTTGCTTAAAAAAAAAATGCTTGCCCCACTACTCCAGTGATTACTAAATACTGGCTTTTACTGGGAAAAGGTAATTGCATTACAAAGGTGATGGAAGGCATCAGAAAGTACCTGAAGCATGAGAGGATCCAGTCAGTATTTGCATCCTGGCGTCCACTGGCTCTCTTACGTGCAATAGTCAGTACCCAGGGCTGTGGAGGACTGAGTGCATGCCCGGCACAGTGCATGTATTGACTGGTTGCTGCATGCTTGAATACATCACATCTATTCCTAGTATTGACATGGTACCATACCTGGAAAATGTATGTGCTGTATAAGCTCACGCTGCACACCTCTCCGTTTGGTAAGCAGTAAGTTGCATGTGTTCCATGTGTTCTGTGTAGTCAGTTCTGTACACGGTGGCTCCTTTAAAAGATAAGTATTCATCATTTCTGGTGGGTAAGTTATTCTTCCTAAAACCACCGCTGTGTAGTGCTGCTGGCGCAGAATGGCAGCTGCCTTTTGCCCACGAGATCTCTGCCTTTCAGCGGTGGGTGAGTGATCCCTGTGTGTGTGGTTTGTGAAGTGCTTCAGGATCCTTCTCAATGAAAGGCACTCTGTGGGGCTCAGGACATGCTTACTGTTCATTTACTGACTCTTATTCTTGCCACACACAGACTTTGGAAGAAAAAATTTGGTACCTTCCTACTACAGACAGGTCAAGCTGCTAGCTGCAAATACCGAACCAGGACCTTAGCACGGTCTTGGGAGGGGTGAGCAGGCTTAGGCAATGCTATGATTTCAGTCAAGCTTATACTGATACACCAGAGGGGCTTGATATTTCAGTGATGTTTTTGTTTTCCTCTGACTGTGCAAGGAATTTACGTATCTGGTTCCTGGTCCCACTGACGGCAATTGAACAAACTTGAGTCCATTGCATGCAAAAGAAAGAACAGAATTGCACCCTGCCAAGGAGCTAGACCAGCAGTACACAGTAATGGCATTTTTTGAGGTGGCTTGAAAAAAGCGCTCTACTGCACCATTGCATACTGGCTGCAGTGATCCATCTGAGCCTTCACTTTCACATTTTTTTTAGCTGGAGGGCAGGCCAGTCCCTGGATTCATGGCCCAAGGCTGCCCACCCGGCAGAGCTGTGCTCAAGTGCCCGCCTTCAGCGTAGTAAGTTTAAGCAGTCCATAAGCTGCTTCAAGTAATGCCAAAATGGGCTCAAACACATTGTCAGATACAAGGAGCCCAGACCACTCCATAGCAGAAGAGGATCTTCCTCCCAGTGCTGGTGGGATGGCAGACGAGAGCTCCAACCATTATGAAGCTGTTCTAGGAGTGGGTGAGTACAGGACTTGTGTCAGCTCCTGGTTTGTGCTGTGCATAGTGGTGTGCTGGTGTTTCTCAAAACAAAGCATAATGCGTCGCTTAGGAAGCCTAGGAAATCTTCACAAAATAAAATGGGCACGGGCTCTGCCGATTTAATTAGTCTACAGCTCTGAACAGTTCCCATAGCAGTGTAAGCTGGAAGAGAAGAAAAGCAATAGCATATGTAGGAGCCTAACCCAAGGCCGCTCAGCCTCACTGTGATTAGCAGTAATGGTGAGAAGCTCTGGTAACTTCTCAGTCAAGCCTTACAAGAGTAGTGGGGCCCACTCCGCAGGCATTTGGGGTAACTGGTGAGGCTGCACTGGGGAGAACGGGTGGGCATCCTGCACGCCGGGGGCAGCTGCTCCCCTGCTTGCCTTCCACAGCCACTTGGCAGCTCCTGTTTTCAGTCTGTATCAGCTTGTGATTGGTGGTATTGTCCACCACATTTTGTGTGCTAATTTATGTTATATATATTCATAGTCTATGTGTCTGTGTTTATTTTGTGTTGAACTAAGTTATTTTCCTTTATTGTTTATGTTTTTAACTCTGTTTCATATTTAACCTTGTTAATTTATGTTACTTTATCTTATGTTTGCAATGTATCTTTTCATGAAGAAAAAAACTCTAATAAAAAGAATGCTTTTAAAATGACACAAAAATAAAACTTCCCCAAGATCTGCAGTGTAATATAACATTGAAACCCAAACAGCGCTGGCAGACCTGGAGCCCTGCAAGCTCTTTCTTCAGAAGGATGTTGTCTGCCCACTGCCCAAGTTATTGTAGTACATCAGCTAAAATGTAGGGAGTCTGAGCAGTGCCTGTTGCCATGTGAAAACCTCAGATTCAAGCTGATGGAAGAAGGGTTTGCTCCTCTCCAGCAGAGACGCAGACGCACCTCAGTCCTCTGCTGTGAGTCTTACAGAGGGATGGGGCAACGTGGCTTCTCTTCCAGACAGGTGATGGTTCTGGCTGGGAAAGGAGGCTGGGAAAAGGGCAGAGGTGGAAGGCAAGAGGTGAAGTCAGCTATAGCAGACAAAGTCCTAAGCTGGTGGGTGGAGAGCGTGGAGGTGAACAGTCAGGATGAAAGTGCTTTGGTTTGTATTGACATGGCAAACCAGGGAGCCTGTGCTACCACACCAGAAGCTCCCTGCATGCTTCCTCTCCTCCGTCACTGCAGCCACAAAGCTCCTTGTGGGATAAACCCCACCTGTGTGTTGAGGTAAGTTGCTGCAAATGCATGGAAGTGCTGGCTCGTGCATGCTGGTGGTGGTGAATGTCTGCATGCTAAAATGCACTGTGCTCTGTGCTGGGCAAAGCACATTAATATTGTGTGAAACCTCTGGTACTGGACAAAACTAAACTTTCTATTTAAAGTCATTAAAAGAAGATAGTGCACAGCCCAGGCCTTCTCTCTCAAGTGCTGGTTATGGGTGAAAGGAAAGAGCAAGATGGAAACACCAGTGGCTCATGCAGGAGGCTTGCAAGGAGTGCCATCTCCTTTTTGTGTCAAATTCTGGACATACTTTTTTTTTCCCTCTTCCTTGGCTTCTTGCCTACATTAAATTGCTGAATTCTGCTTCATTAAACTAATTGCTAATTGCATTTTACACTTTAGTTTAGTAGCTGCTCTGCAAAGCCTCAGCCATCAAAGATGTTAAACGTCTCCCATGACCTACAGGTTGATCTTGACTTCACCGGGCCTCAGTGAGGGCCCTGCTGGTCTGCAAGTGCCAAGGTCTGATCCTCTGCCTGATGTGTAGCGAAGCAGTAGGATGGGCCACATGCGTGGAAGTCAGATTCTGGGGGGCAGATCCATAAGGTTTGTTAAGAATCTCATGACTTTTTCCTTAGGTTACTCCAAAATCAGATTTTACACTGCCTCTGAAAACTGAGGGTCCTGTCATGCCAGTGTTCAAGGGTAAAAAAAAAATCATTCAGCTACATAGAGAGAACTGGATGTTACCTTTACTGAGACACAGCTGAAGCTGCACGTGATCCTTGCCTGAAAGCTGTGTTACAGCTCAGCTG
Organism: Nesoenas mayeri; assembly: GCF_963082525.1. Lineage (NCBI taxonomy): Eukaryota > Metazoa > Chordata > Aves > Columbiformes > Columbidae > Nesoenas > Nesoenas mayeri. Next base: position 38,929,412 of record NC_137548.1, read on the forward strand.
CTCGCAGGGAATGAGAGAAAAGAAAACCTTCCTGCATCCAACAAGACACACAACATATGCCCTACAACATATGTCCTACTGCTTGTGCTGTGCTGTTTGAGCGACAACAGTTTGGGTTTTTAATTGTCGTAACCCTCATTAGTAGTGACAAATATTTTGCAACTGAAGGACTGGGGATTTCCTTATAAGCTTTAGACCCCATGTAAAAAGTTTACTACTTACATCCACTCTAATCTTGGCTGAAGTTACTCAGCATATGCATACAACAGTGCGAAAGAAGCACTGTAGTGTGCTCAGCTTGAAATCATATGCTTTTCAAATCCCCTCCTGGCACATCTTAGATGAAATTTCTGCTGGAAATAAGGCAGGAGTTGTTCACATTTTCTTTCAGTAGGGAAAGGAGAGAGAGAAATGTGGGCGCAGCCAGTGTTTTTATGCTGAACAAAGACATGTGGAAGGAAAAAATAATTTATTTTGTTTGAGCCTTTTTGAAGAAACTGGGTGTTCTTTATACCAAACTTTCACATGGTAGTAATCCAAAACTTCCTCACTCCATCAGAGGTCTTCCTGGGGGAATGCTGGCCAAGTGTTGAATGAAATCCAGCGTGACCTCTAGGGCCTGCGCTTTTTTGACACGTATTGCATCCAACTATGAGCTGATTTAGCTACCTCCAGCTTCTCAGAGCAGCCTTTCACCTGGCTGACTCGGGTGCTCATGCCATAGAAGCCTCAGTGAAGGGTCGCAAGATCGCAAAAAATACAGGGGTTCATCTCACTTCTGCTGTCTCGAGTAGACACAAGTCACCCTCGCCTGGTCACCTGGACACCTCTTTTCTGGACACAGGAAAGCAATGATGCTAAGGCACACTGATGTTGTCCTGGACTGTTTGGCCATGGATGCCCTCATGGTGAGCAGGGGTGAGTGGGTTTGGAAGGAAATGCTGCAGGTGCTGGGGCCTGAGCCCCCACTCTATCCCAAAGGAGCTGTCGCGTGTGCTACCCTTTGGCTGTTATCAGTGGACCAGCACAAACTTTTTGTGTCTCCTGGTGGACTTTGTGACAGAGAAGCTCTGGAGGGCTAAACCAGAAACAGAGATGCCAGGGACCAGCCCCTCAGCTGGTGTGAATCAGCAGCAGTTCTCTGAAAACAAATTGAGTCATGTTGGTTTACCTCAGCAAGTGGGCCCCATCTAGCATTTCCACCTGCAGCACAACACTTTACTCCCTTGTGAATTTTAGTAATAGGAAACAAGTATCAGTTTTCCTGGTTTTTCCTGATCCTTTTTTTATTTATTTTTTTTTTTAATGAGGACCCTAAGATGGGAGACTCCAAAGCTGATCACCAGCATCCCACCCACCTCCAGCCGGTAGATGTTGGTGTTGCTCAGACCCACATTGTGAAGCTGACACTTGTCTCTGTGTTGATTTGAAACAAAATCCTCTACACCAGTATGCCTGTAGTCAAGGGCCGCTTCGTTACTAAAGCCAGATGTTGCACTTACTTAGACCACAGCACTCCTGCTTGGAGCCAAAATTTTCACAGCATTAAACCCTGTATGTGATTCCAGGGGTGCTTTTGCCATCTGTCTTATCAGAGAGGTGGATATGACAGCCAAGCAGACAACATTGCTGCCTGCTTCTCTCTGTCTTAAGACAGAGCTTCTCGCACCCATCTGTTTGCGTGTCCCCGGGCGTGAGGCTGTTTGGCACCTCACACGTCCCTGACGCAGTTATCCCCCCGGACAGCCGGGCTCCGCACTGGGAACTCATGCCAGCCCGCAGGCAGCACGTTTGCTGCAGAGCCAGCCAGCAGATCTGGGTTCCTGGGCTAACACCTTTCCTGCAAGACAGGAGGAGCTGCAGATGGAGCCCACCGCCTTTGCCCGCAGAGGGAAGCAGTTGCCACTGGGAAACTGGTGAGCGAGGTTTTGCTCTGTGCAAACCGCAGCCATTGGCCCCGTATCTGATCCACCACCTTCTCCAGGACAGCCTTTTTGTCAGCCGCCCCCTCCCCTCAGCCTTGCCCAGCACTGGCATTTCCCCCTTCCCGCTTTGAACATGAGCATGTTGGAATCAGGGCTGGATGTGGAACAGCGTTTGCTCCTCAGCCCCGATGGACCCTGATGCGAGGAGCTGGCAGACCCCCAAGCTGCCTGCCTGTGAGAAGATAACAGGAGGACCTGCCTGTCACAGATTAGTTAGAGTCTGACTGAATAGTCATTATACAAAACTAAGGCTTATTTTATCTTTTTTCTCAGGGAGCATCCAAATACAGGTAGAAACTAACACTTTTTTTCCTAAAACCAATTCGGCTTCAGGAAATTTATATCCACATCTTTACCTTCTTCCTATTAATTGGATTCAGGAACTGGTAGCTCCTTAGCACTCTTTCTTTGATATTTCTTAATGGCAGCAAAATGACAGCCATGGTTGCAGCCCCCCATGCATTGCCACATTGCCCTGCGAAGCACTTGGTCGCCTCCTGGGATGGCACTAGGATGAGCTTCCTGTAAGTGCTTTTAAAAATAATAAAAAATTTGATTTATAGTGGAAAAAAAGCATGCATGCCTTAAATGGCAGTGGTGCTGGCATATCTGCTGAGTTCTAGGAGGGTGCTGGTCCTTCCCAAGCCATGCCCTGGGTATGAGCTCCATTGTAGAGACAGAGCAGTGACTGTGGCTATCTCATCCCAGACAGGACAGTCTAAGTGACAACAGTGTTTACAGCAGCCAACTACCTTCAGTGGGTCAGAAAGCGGCCAGATTAGGCTGCATGTGTTTGCACAGCCGAGCAAATTGTTTGGTAAAATGCACACGTCTGAGTAACAAAATGAGGCTTCTGTAGGGAACGGTTACATCCTCCTGGTGCAGCCCCAAATGGGAAGAGACTAGAAATCAAAGTGGGGAGGGGTGTTTCTTTTTTTCTTAGAGTGTTAAATTGTTAAACAAGGCTTATTTCATGTGACCTGCTAAATTTTACATTTCAAATTTTCCTATATTTTGCATATACTCATTTTCACTGTATAATCTGTTTCTCTTGCTCTTTTTGTGGATCTTTCAAACAGCAATTAGTAAGCCTTTCTGTTGCAAAGGAAATCTTGGCTATATATAGTAACATAGAGAAGGTTGTTTAAGATTGATTAAGGTATTCCACTGCTCTCTGGTATTCCCTGGATGTTTATTTCAACCAGGAATTTTTTTTTTCTTTTGAGAAAAAGATCATTTTTCAAGAGGAAAGCTAACTAAAGAAACACAGCAACTGGTGCAATACCTTAAACAATTTGTCACTGTTGGATCCGTAATTGCAAAGCCATCAGTATCCCCTGTGGGGATATATGCTTCCTAGTATGCGTGAATGGAGAAGACCAGCTGTAGGTCCTCCCTTGCTCCAGATGAATGCAGGGGCTGCATGGCCTAAGCCAGTGGAGGGATTCAGATGTGCAGGTGACCTTCTCCCTGGTCCTTGGTCCCACCAGTCAGTGGGGAAGCTGGTGTGGTTGCCAGCAGCGTGTGAGCAAGGCTGCCATGGCCATGCACCTCATGGTGCCTCAGAGGAGAGCATGGGGAAGGCAGGAAGACCAGACAGGAGCAGGCAAGCGGCAACTGAGGGGATGAGGCCAAGAAGCAGGCAAAGGAGTGGTATCAGGGCAGGACAGGCTAAGCTGTTTCTAAAATCTAAGCTGTTTCCTAGATGAGTTTCCAGTAGATGATGTGCAGATGACACTGACTGGCAGGCTGTGGGAAGGGCATCCCAGCTTTCCCCCCAGCCTGGGTTTTACAGCCTGGGAGCCATGGCCTGGTGCTGGCAGGGTGGCACCGGGCAGGACGAGAAGGGGTGAGCATAGGACAGGGGTTTACTTTGCCCAGTTCCCATATAACAGAGAAAGGAAACATCTTCCTGAGACAGTGTCCTGAGGCACAGCATGAGTGATAGCCACCTGGACATCACTAGCCACAACCCCTCCTTGGCAAGCCACCCTCCTGGCGCAAAATCACAGGCATCCAGAGTGCTGGGGGCATGCTCATCCCCCATTGCCTACCTCCCTGTCAGCAGGGCTGGGGCGGGCAGCCATGCACTGTGCTCTGGGGCCAAACGACCCCACAGCATCACTTACACCTCTGGGTCTCTCCGTCTGTCTGTCTGTCCCTCTCTCCAGGGAAAGTCTCTGGCGAGCAAGCGCCTCACGGGCCTGATGCAGTCCTCCTGACGGCTTCAGCCGGCCGCCCCGCGGGAGGGACACCTGGGACCACCACCGGGGACGGGGCGTTTCGGGAAGAGCGGGTCCCCACGGAGGAGAGAGCCTGAGCCAGCGCAAGTGGGGAGCCATGCGTCGCGGGAGCCCCTCTCCTCATGGTTTGCATCGGCACTTTCCTACCTGCACAGCTTTGTCAGGACGCCAAGCTCTGTGCAGGTATTTTGTTTCTGACCAGGATTTGGAGGAGCACTCTTCACCGTCTGCAGAAGGTCAACAAGGCAAGGGCTTGCTGTTTTCTTCTGTAAGGAAACAGACCCAACTGCAACTTGGAGAAAGAAGAGCTGAGAGAGGTTGCTATTTTTCCTTCATCTCTTCTCTCCCTGGCACAAACATGGCTGTAATAGATGGTGCCGCAGTCCCACTTGCTCCCTTTCTTGTGGCCATCTGGATCCAATAAAATATCTGCTGGAAGCTGCTTCTCCTTTTCAGGAAATCTCAAATGCATTTCTCCTGTAGATTTATTGACTTTACCTTTGTTTTACTTTCCTACATCTCTCCTTTAAAGCAATGAAAAAAAAAAAAAAAGGAAACGCACTAGTTAAGTTCATCACTCGCTGTCCTTCCAATAGCATGTAGCATGTCCAGAAATGATGGCCAGATCCTCACCTGAAGACAGGAGAGTGTGAGTGGTTTTCATCACCTGAGGATCTGCCCCACTGTGTCAAACTTCAATCTTGGTACAAATCCTCTGATGTCGGCGGAATCGCTTTGCATGTGCGTGTAGTGCAAATGTGATCAGACTCTGCCTGAAGCTCAAAAGTCATGTTTCAGTTGTGTAATGCACACACAAACACACACACGCGGTATTTAAAAGTGAATTGTTTTCTATTGTATTTGATTTTCTATTTATTTAAGGTTTTGCATACTTACTCAATGATGGATGTTCAAGCTTTAGTCCAAGTAGATAGAATTGAACCACTTAGAGGAAACTCCCAACTCCAATTGCAGAGGGCCAAAACCTGCCCATGTGTATACAGGGAAGGGCAACTCTGATGTGGGCAGGTCTCAAAATTCAGTCTACAGTGAGGAGGGATTTGATGGAGATGGGCCTGGCAGAAGCAGGATGTGATAGGGCAGGGTGCTGGGAGCCAGGTAACCCTTCCTGAACAGCAGCACACCCAGCCATGATATAGAGCTCAGATAACTGACTCCGCTGTGAAGCACAAGTGTAGGGGTGAAATTGTACCGCTTGTGGAAATGATCTTCCACTAAAACTCATCTGACCTGCAGCCCATGGGTACAACTGCAAGAGATGACCCCATAGTTTGTTTCAAACTGTTGGAAGTATGGACAATAGGATGAGGACAGAACTGAAGTGACTTTAATTAAAAAAACCCATGTATCTAGCTGCAGATAGGAAAATGGACTGCTTTCACATACAGTATATTGCCTATATATGACACTTTCAGCACTCAGTTGACTTAGTGCCACAAAACCTCCCATATTTTGCAAGCAGTTCAGATCTGAAGCATATATGAAAATAGACATTTCTTGGCCTTCTTCACTCATTACAAGGCAAATTGGCTTTTTTGTGCAGGTGATAGAAAGTGCTATATGGCTACAAGTCTGCGTTCCTACCTAGGCAAAATCACCTCGCTAAGTAGACAGCTGGCTATTGACAATAATCACTTCTGAGGCAAGTATTACTCTAGTATCTAGGCCTGTGTATGTACAAAATTAGGCCACGGTAGTTTCTGTCAGAAAAGGGACCGTCCCTCTTTACCCATGACATCTCTCATTTTGATACATTTCTTTTTCTCCTAAAGGCTCCTATTACAAATTTTACCTAAGGTACATAGAACCCTCTACACCTGCATGAATGTACAGTACAGTATTGAGTATAATATCTGTTCTTTACACATGCCTGTTTCCATAAACAGCCTCAGTCCGAATTGGTCCTACACACACGACACACAAGCAAGGATACGGCAGAACCATCATGGATGTGCCTGTACATTTGTGTGGTGTACTGCTTCTGAAGGGGATGTTTTGTCCCCTCCAAACTGTCACTTGGCTGTCCTTGCAGGACCCATTTGTCCTCTGTTGGCCACTCATCCATAGCGTCCCCTCAGTCTCCATGTAACAGGCCCTGGTGTTAATTCATGCACATTCGTACGTGTCCACTTACACTGTCCCTGGGGAAATGCGAAGTCTGGTCGTTCTCAGAGCCATGTCGATGGTGTTTTTATCTGTGTCAAACCCACCACTGCCATGCATCACTGGAGCTCTGTAAAACAGCTGCTGCTCACACCCCAAGCTACTCTACTGCCAGTGCTGCCCAGTCTCTAGGCTGAGACATTTCCCAACAGGAGGTCTGTCCTGTGGACCTTCAGACTGGTCTGCAGAGCATTCCTGAGCGGGATGTAGGCATGAAGCATGAAACCCTGGTGTGTAGCAAGGAGCAGAGACAGCAAAGTGTTACCAGGGGTTCTCTGCTGTGCAGTGAGTTCCTGACACCAGACAGGTCTTCTCCTGGGGGAAGGATGGGGTAGCTCCATGGGAGTACTCCTCAGTGTCCTGCAGCATGGTGGCACATGTGGGCAGGACTGGAGGATGCTGACAAGTGCACGGGACAAGTGGAATTGGGGTTATGGTCTGTACAGGGAGCAGCAGTGCCAGACTTTAACTTGGAGATGTGCCACTGCCCCATGAGCAAAGCGCCTGCTCTGTCTTTCCTGCTCTGTTCCTGCAGGACGGTTGTGTTGGCTGCCGCAGTGTTTTGCCTGTGGGGAATATGCTGTATTTGAACAGTTGAGTGCATGGAGGGAATTTTTACAGACACAGAGTGCGTGCATATGGGCGTACATCAGGGGGGCTGGATGCTGAACAGCTTGCCATTTAAATGCACACTCGTGCAGGCTAATCTGCTCAGTAATGGCCAGCTGAGCGGACAGAGCTGCATGTTCTCTGGAGAGAAGAAAGCTTTGCTTCTCATTTCCTGACTAAATTTCTCTAAAACAAACATGAGAGTAGACAAGGCCTCCTCCTGGGAACACGTATGATGTATCTTCACGTATGATGGTACTAACATGTAACTGCTTCCACATGAACCTCATCCCTGAATTATGGCTCTTTAATGACATTGCTTATTCCAAATGATGCTGCTCTTGTACGCTCACCAGTATCCCACTGAGTGTTGCAAGCAGTAATCTGCTGCTTTATAAGTGTCCCGTGTCTTCCAACTACCTCATCGTCCTGAAGATGAGTTAGAAAATCAGCTTTCCACCTCAATTTATGTTCTAAATGGCATTGTTTCAAGGAAAGGCAGTCTGGAAAGCTTTTACAACATCCATGCTGTGCAAACTAGCTACAAAGCTTCCCATACTTACAGAGCTATGGCTGTGAAATATGGCTGTACACTGTTACTCAGATAATGGAGTATCCAGAGCATTTGTGGCTGTTGTGGTGAAACAGCACCAGGACAAGCATTAGGAAGGTTTGGCAAGCTTGTGCAGACAGTTAGGCTAAAGCAAATGGATTGATGTACTCAGTATAATTCAGTGCTAAGATCCCATAGAGTACTGTAATAAAATGGTAGCAGGGCAGCCATATAAAGTGGCAGTAAGCTGACATAATAATACCAGGATAAATGTAGCAATAAGGTAATACAGGCCGCTGTAGTAAAGTAGCATTTTGATAATGCAGCAATAAGACACACCAGGATGCTGCAGTAAATTTGTTTGGGGAATAACCATGTATGTGGACAAACGGTGGTACATTTGTATCAGGTACTGCAGCAATAAAGATAACACAAGGTGTCCTAGTAATAAGTTACTACAGTAACAACAACACAATGCACTGTAAAGTTATATCAGGATGCTTCCATGCTGCAGTCAAATCCTACAAGAGGTGGTAGTGAGACAATGAAAGCAAAATATGCCTCATTTTGGACTGCAAAAAACACACCAGTTTTCTGCACCATAACCCAAATTCTGGAATGATCTCAGCAATACCAATCTTATAACTTCAAAGAAGCTGAGGCAAGCGCATTCCCCCATCCAGTCTATTATTTTGGTCTGAAAAAAAAAATAAAATTGACTTATTGTCATTTCAGCCAAATTGTCACAGACTATGGTGAAGTTATTCAGTTAGTTCTTACTCAGGTGAAATCCTGGTGATTTTGGTGACCCCTTTGCCTTGGTAAGGATTTGGCTCTCTCCTCTTCTGGCATGGGTGATGCTTTTAGCCTCCAATCATTTCTGTTTCGGGGTGGGGGAAGGGGAACCCAGGTACAGAACATCTGACTGTACTGGTCTGTTTCCTGAAATGCACAAATAAATTGAGCATCCTGGAAAAGTCGAAGCAATAAGGACCAAATCTGTTCTGTCTGTCATGCACACACACACACGTGAATAATCCTGCTGGAATCAGTTGAGTTCTGGCTGCATCCATGGACAGGGCTTGGCCTGTTCTCAGTGTCTCCAGCTGAGTGACAGAAGCAGCGTATTTTCTCAAGTTTTACTTGTTTATATTATCTTCTTTCTTGCTTTTCCATAATTTTTGGTTTATTTCCTCACCTCCATGTGAAATATCCTTAGAAAAAAATCAGATAATATAATAAGATAGTATGCAGCACAAAGGGCAAAGAACACGTTTGTCCATTTGCTGTCTTTGTGCCTTTCAGTGGAGGGTAAAACATTCTGGAAAATAACCAGCAACTACTGTTATATTCAATCATCATCAGGCATAAGGGTTTAGTCAAAGCATCTATGTCAACAGCAAGGCTTGACTGGAGTGTGTGTGCTAGATAACAAGATGATCTCCTGGGAAGAGGATGTAAATAGGGCACCACTGCAGACTCCTGACTAGCAGGAGCAGCTCACAGCTGGCTCTGGCTCCTTCAACCCATCCAAACAGATACAAATTTTCTGCCACATCTTTCTAACCATTTGCACAACAGCTTTGCCACCCCTTTATGTGGCTTCCTGTGTCTCTAGCTGACTTTAGTCC